>NW_017672860.1:78835-159709 GCF_001879085.1 Nicotiana attenuata
AGAGAGAATGTATGTCACATTGTTTATATAGTTTTTGAAGTTTGTATATCATGTTGGGTCATCATACGTTAAGTATTCCCTTATGTTTTATTCTTGTTATCTCATGAAGGGTTTTCTAGCTCATTTACCCATGATAGTATGATAAGAAAGATATGTTACGTTGGTACTCGGTTGAGTAAGGCACCGGGTGCCCGTCGCGGCCCTTCGGTTTGGGTCGTGATAGTGTTGTCATGAGTGGTAGGGTCCAACCTGCTACATACGAATGTGTCCCACCCCCTCGCTTCAAAGTTCAAACTACGCCTCAGAATTTTGACTCCAGCAGTCAACCAGTCGGGGGTGGTACCTGGGATTGCCAGGTATTGTGCTAGCCAGGGACGGACCTCCTCACCCATTTCCATCTTAGCCTTATATAGTATCTCATCCTCCTCATCAAAGCCAAGGTAATCGTTGATTGTCTTCCCGTCAAACAATACCTTCAAGTTTCGCACCTTGGTCACCTTTGTACCCTTTTTGATGTGGGCCACATTGGCGTAGAATTCCTTGACCAAGTGTTCGGTTGCATCTACACAGTCAGACAAAAAGTGCGCCCAGCCAACTCTCTCCCTAAACTGCCTCCTCACATTGGGATTGTGAGGTAGCAAGTCTCTATCTATGAAACTCCTCTCCGGGATCAACTTCCTTACCGGCCACCATTCCCGGAATTTATGGTATGCTACTTCACTGACGAACCGGTCCGGGTTCCTAGTTCTAGCAATACACCCCNTTCACCTCCTTCTCCTAATTCTTCTTCTCCCCTACTTCCTCCTCAGCACCTACTGCACCCTCTCCGGATAATGAAGCTGTGGGAGAGGTGGAGTGTTCCCCACTACCTTCACCTGAGCCCTCAGACGACCTAGAAGAAATATTCACTGATGCTTGGACAGTGGGAGATGCTGGAGGTGTGTCTCTTAGCCTGAACCTCTCCGGCCAGTCAGGGATGTGTGTTGGTACTGAGTCTGACGATATCTCCCAGGAAGGCTCATAATCACTCCCTAAGGATTGGGAAGCAGCTCTATCAGCAGTTTTTATCAACTTTCTTGTCCTTTTTATACTTTCCCGGACTTGGGGAGTGAGTTTTTATCATTTTCTGCTTCCCTCCCCGGGAGGATTCACCTCTGCCCGGTTGTTTAGTGTTTTTACCTTGTTGTTTTACCATTTTCTGCAAACACAATTCAATTGAACTTGTTAGTATCAGTTGCAGCAGTTAAGAACAGAGTAGCAGAATCAGGCAAGAAAAATTGCAGAAATGTTGCAGTAGTCACACAGTGCGGACCGCACAAAATGGTGTGCGACCGCACTAGGGTCACCGCTGACCGCACAAAATCGCCCGTGGTCCGCACAGAGGTGGGGTTCAGACTACCCACTCTCTGTATCTAGGCAGTGCGGACCGCACAAAATCAACCGCGGTCGCACTGGGGCCACTGCGGTCCGCACTAAATGTAGTGCGGCCGCAGTCCCTGAGGTTCAGCATTCATTATTTCATCAATGCGGTCTGCACAAAATGGTACTGCGGACCGCACAAAGGCACCGCGGACCGCACAAAACGACCGTGGTCCACACAGGGTGCCCTGCAACAATAACTATCTACGTCTATTTTAAGTAGTGTCCCTACATGATTACCCATTGATTTTAACTATCTATGTCTATTTTAATCAAAAAATTAACAACTCTAATGAAGAAATTACGGGAAGAACAGAGTGAAAGACAAGAAAAACGAAAATTAAAAGAAAATTAACAAAATTGAACAATTAAAAGGCAAGTAATGGTACCAGATGTGAGAGTTAATGAAGAATAACAAGTCCAAGCAGTTGATTGCAAGCAAAAGAGATGATGAACAGTAGTTTTAGGGTTCTGAGAATTAAAGGTTCGAAAAGGGTAAAAGAAGGGCCTCAGACCCTATTTATAGAAAAGGACCTGGGGCCTAGTCTCACCGACCAGTGTGGACCGCACAAAATGGACCGCGGTCCGCACTGCACAACTTGATTCAAAGCTTGAGAAGGCAACGCTCTACGGTCTGCACAAAATGGACTGCGGCCGCGGAGGTCCACTGCGGACCGCACAAAATGTAGTGCGGCCGCAGTGGCAAACTTCAGAGAGTTGTATTTTTACTCTTTCTTCAGTGCGGTCCGCACAGAATGGACTGCGGCCGCACTGACAACTTCAGAGACCTGCTCATTTCTTTCACTATGTCCTGCACTGCATCAACATAATCCTGTAACATCTCACAACCAGTTAGCCCAAAAATCAACCCTACACTACAGTGAAAATCAAATAAAAACAAGAAGAAAAACACAAGGGTTACCTCCCAAGAAGCGCCTGATTTAACGTCGCGGCACGACGCAAGTTACCATCACATCATTTGAAATGAAGGAGGGCCACCACGTGGCTGTCATCAATTTTTCCAAGATAATGCTTGACCCTATGCCCACTCACTCTAAAAACTTCCCCACTTTTGTTCTATAAATCAAGGGCACCAAACGGGGTCACACACACTACTTCAAATGGTCCGTTCCACTTTGACTTTAGCTTTCCCGGAAACAACCGTAACCGAGAGTTGAACATGAGCACCAAATCACCTACTCTAAACTCCTCGCCATGAGCATATTTGTCATGAAGGTATTTCATCTTGTCCTTGTACAAGGACGAACTGGAGTAGGCATGGAAACGGAATTCATCAAGTTCATTAAGTTGCTCCACCCGAAGATTTGCATCCACATCCCAATCAAGGTTCAACTTTCTCAAGGCCCACATGGCCTTATGCTCTAACTCAACGGCAAATGGCAAGCTTTCCCGAACACCAACCGATACGGAGACATACCAATCGGAGTTTTGTAAGCAGTCCTATACGCCCATAGAGCATCATCCAACTTCTTAGACCAATCGGTCCTATTTGCATTGACTGTTTTAGACAGAATATTCTTGATTTCCCTGTTAGACACTTCAACCTGGCCGCTTGCTTGGGGATGATAAGGAGTAGAAACTTTGTGGTTGACACCATACTTGGCAAGCAAGGTGTCAAAAGCTCTATTGCAAAAATGCGATCCTCCATCACTTATAATTGCACGAGGAGTGCCAAACCTTGTGAAAATGCTCTTCTTTAGAAATGCAACCACACTCCTAGCTTCATTGTTGGGCAAAGGCACAGCCTCGACCCATTTTGAGACATAATCAACCGCTACAAGAATGTAGGTGTTTCCGCATGAGCTTACAAATGGGCCCATGAAATCGATACCCCATACATCAAATATATCTACTTCTAGAATGGTGTTTATGCATCTCATCTTTCTTCGAAATACCGCCCGCTCTTTGACATTGGTCACACCTTTTCACTAAATCACTTGCATCTTTGTACAAAGTTGGACAATAAAATCCAAAACTTAGAACTTTCGAAGCTGTCCTCGCCCCTCCATGATGGACACCATAGGGGGAGGAATGACAAGCCTCTAGAATGCTAGATAGCTCCTCCTCATGTACACACCTCCGGATCACTCCGTCGGTGCAAATCTTGAACAAGTATGGCTCATCCCAATAGAAGTCCAGACTATCCCGTTTGAGCTTCTTTCTTTGGTTAGAGAGAGCTCACACGGGATGATGCCGGTCACATGGTAATTAGCAATATCCACAAACCATGGCATATCACTCATCGACACTGAAAGTAGCTGCTCATCGGGAAATGCATCATTGATCTCTAGGTCATCACACGGCCTTCCTTCTTCCTCCAAGCGGGACAAATGATCCGCCACTTGGTTTTCGCTACCTTTCCGGTCCACAATTTCCAAATCAAACTCTTGGAGTAATAAGACCCATCGCATCAGTCTAGCTTTGGAGTCTTTCTTTGTCATCAAATACCTAAGAGTTGCATGATCGGTGTGCACTATGACTTTGGCTCCCATAAGATAGGGCTGAAATTTTTCCATTGCGAACACAATAGCCAACAATTCTTTCTCAGTCACCGTGTAGTTCCTTTGAGCCTCATTCATTGTCTTGCTCGCATAGTACACCGGATGAAACATTTTGTTCACTCTTTGGCCCAAAACCGCCCCAACTGCAACATCACTCGCATCGCACATGAGCTCGAAAGGCAAGCTCCAATTGGGTGCGGTAATGATCGGGGTGGTGGTCAACTTTTGCTTGAGAAGTTCAAAGGCTTGCATACATCCCTCATCAAACACGAACTTTGCATCTTTACCTAGCAGCTTGCATAAAGGATTGACTACCTTCGAAAAGTCCTTGATAAACCGCCGATAGAACCCCGCATGCCCAAGAAAACTTCTACCCCCTTGACAGAATTGGGGGAAGGAAGTCTTGAAATCACTTCAATTTTGGCTTTGTCAACCTCAATTCCATTCTTTGAAATTTTATGACCCAAAACTATGCCCTCCTCAACCATGAAGTGGCAGTTTTCCCAATTTAGCACAAGATTGGTGTCTTCACATCGGGCCAACACTCTATCCAAATTGTCCAAACACTCATCAAATGAATCACCCACAACACTGAAGTCGTCCATGAACACCTCCAAAACATCTTCCACCATATCGGTGAAAATGGCCATCATATACCGTTGGAATGTTGCCGGTGCATTGCACAACCCAAAGGGCATCCGAGAGAAAGCAAGGTGCCATATGGACAAGTAAAGGTTGTTTTCTCCTGATCCTCGAGAGCTATCAAAATTTGATTGTACCCTAAATAACCATCCAAGAAACAATAGAAGGCACGCCCAGCAAGACAATCAAGCATCTGGTCCAGGAAAGGCAATGGGAAATGATCCTTGCGGGTCACCTTGTTCAGCTTGCGGTAGTCCATGCACACCCTCCATCCGGTCACTGTCCGGGTTGGAATAAGTTCATTATTAGCATTGGTCACCACGGTCATACCAACCTTCTTCAGCACACATTGCACCGGAGAAGTCCATGAGCTGTCAGAGACAGGATACACCACACCGGCATCTAACCACTTGATCACCTCTTTTTTCATAACTTCTTGCATTGACTCGTTCAACCTCCTTTGATGTTCCAAGGAGGGTTTTGCATCATCTTCTAGAATAATCTTGTGCATACAGAATGCGGTACTTATTCCCCGAATATCAGCTAGAGTCCATCCAATTGCCTTTTTCCGCTTTTTTAGCACCGCCAATGTGGCATCTACCTACATGTTTATAAGACGAGAGGAAAGAATAACTGGTAAAGTTGAAATAGAGCCCAAGAATTCATACCTGAGGTGTGGAGGTAATGGCTTCAACTCCAACACCGGGAGTTCCTCAATTGAAGGCTTCGTTGGAGGGGTCTTTCTATTTTCAAGATCCAAAGAGAGTTTCATAGGCTCATAAGAATAAGAGCCCATTCCATGTAAAGCATTCACGTACTCCACTCGGCCCGCATCATCGTTGACATCAAGATTCAACAATACGGCCTCCAAAGGGTCCTCACATTGTACTAGTATCATCAATTATCATAGCCGTGACAAGATCCACAAATGAACATACTTTTGTACAATTGGGCTGCTTCATTGACTTGCACACATGGAAAATGACCTTTTCATCACCCACCATAAAAGTGAGTTTCCCTGCTTCCACATCCACTAGAGCCTCCGTAGCAAGGAAAGGTCTCCCTAATATGATCGGGACCTCATAATCTACCTCACAATCGAAGATCACAAAATCAGCTGGCAAGATAAATTTGTCCACCCGGACGAGCACATCATCAACAATACCCAATGGCCGCTTCATTGATCTGTCTGCCATTTGCAGTCGCATGGAAGTTGGCCTCGAAGGACCAATACCCAAATTCTTGAAAACTGAGTAGGGCATTAAGTTGATGCTTGCCCCTAGATCACATAAAGCATTAGCAAAGTATGCACTCCCTATAGTGCAAGGGATAGTGAAAGCACCGGAATCCTCTAACTTCGGAGCCATTGAATGTACTATAGCACTAACTTGGTGGGTCATCTTGATAGTTTCACAGTCCATGGATCTTTTCTTTGTCACCAAATCTTTCATGAATTTAGCATAGCCAGGCATCTGCTCTAAAGCCTTTACCAAAGGAACATTAATGGACAAGCTCTTCATCATGTCAATGAACTATTTGAATTGATTCTCATTTTTCTGTTTGGCTAGCCTCTGAGGATAAGGGGGAGGTGGCCTAGGCAAGGGTGCCTTGGCTTTTGGCAAAATCGGCTCCGGCATGTCTATTACATGCTCCCTAGACGGGTTCACATCACTTTGCGTTTCCACCTCGGCATCTTGAAAATTGATCCTCACTTCTTGATTCACATTTTTATCAACCACGTTCTCAACCACCAAAGGAACATCATCTTCTTGCAATTCAACGTCATCACCAAAAACTTGCTTTTGTTTGGAGGCATTCACATCACCGCCTCGTCCACTCCTAGTGGTCACAACCATAACATGAGTGTTCCCGCCCTTCGAGTTCACTACCGTATCACTTGGTAGAGCACCCTTAGGGCGTGTATTTAAAGACTGAGAGATTTGGCCTAGTTGCACCTCTAAATTTCTAATGGAAGTATTGTGAGAAGCCAATTGAGCATCCGAATCCGCATTCTTCTTCATCATTTGTTCGAACATCATTTCAATTCTACCCATTTCATTGTTGGATGTACTAGGACCCTGGGATGGAAAAGGTGGTGGATTGCTCGGTTGTTGGTACATTGGGGGCCTTTGAAATCCTTGCCCCTGATTTCCTTGGTTATTGTTCCATCCACCTTGGTTGTTGTTGTTTCCTCCCCAATTGTTGTTGTTGCCCCAGTTTCCCTGATTGTTCCGGTTATTATTTTGATTTCCCCAATTGTTGTTCCCTTGCTGTTGATTCTTCCAGTTATTGTTGCCTTGTTGTTGGTTACCCTAAATGCCCTGGGATCACCATTGTAGTTGTTGGTTGGAAGAATTGCCTCTTTGGCCTTGGTAATTATTCACATATTGCACCTCTTCGTTCTGCCCATCATAACAATCATCTTGGAATCCACCACAATCATTGTCAAATTGATCCGAATTCCCTTGGTTCTGTTGACCTCTCTGTCTTCTGTTGTTCACAAGCATGTTAACACCCTCCATGGCATTTACTTGGCGAGGATTCTGAAATTGTTGCAACTGTGCCTTTGCTAATTGGTTCATTCTTGTTGTAAGTTCTGCTATAGCCTGACCATGGTCATGTAGTTCTTTATGCAAATGAGTGACCGTGGGGTCACCCTGTGGCACATTGGCTCTACTTTACCAAGTGGAGGATATGTCAGCCATTTCATCCAGAATAGCACAAGCTTCATCATAAGGCAGCTTCATGAAATTTCCCCCAGCCATTTGATTCACTATGCACTGATTCGTTGTATTGATGCCCCAATAGAAGGTCTGTTGTATCATTGCCTCTGTCATATCATTGTTGGGGCATTCTTTCGACATAGTTCTGTATCGCTACCAAATCTCATGCAATGGTTCAGTAGGTTCTTGCTTGAAGGCTAAGATCTCATCCCGTAGTGCTGCCATGTGTCCCGGTGAGAAAATTTTTGCAATGAACTTATCCGCCAACTCATCTCAAGTTGTGATGGAATGGTTGGGAAGTCACTCAAGCCAATCCAATGCTTTCCCCTTAAGTGAGAATGGGAAAAGCCTCAATCGAAGTGCATCCTCGGACACATTGGTTTGCTTGCTCCTCCAACAAGTATCCACAAACCCCTTGAGATGTTTGTAAGCATTTTGAGTGGCAGCGCCCGTGAAGTACCCACGCTGCTCCAGCAATGTCAGCATTATGTTGGTTATTTGAAAATTGCCCGTCCGGATCCGGGGCAGAACAATTGCACTTGCATAGCCTTGGTTGGGAAGAACTCTAGGAGCCACCCTTGGAGGTAGCGGAGGATGGTCTGGGACGTTCTTATTTGCATTAGCCTGGCAGCCTCTATGTTGTCCTTGAGGTACAAGAGGCACCACTTCATCTCCATTGTCGTCTACCTCCTCCCCCGCATTCACGTTTCCAAGAGGGTCATTAGCACTTAATGCCATTTTGTACTTGATATATTGACACAAACAAATTTGTAACAAAGAAGGAAAGAAGAACAAAACACAAATCTATTTAGATAGATAGCCAAAACCGTTAGCTCCCTAGCAACGGCGCCAAAAAGTGATCGCGGCCTACTCCGCACTACTAATTAAGTAGCGAGAGAGGGTCGGAGCAGCTTTACCCGTTTTAGGGTCGGGATAGATATCCCAGAGAGCTAGAATTTGGAATCGAGTATCTATCTAGTGTAGAGTTGTGTATGTGTTCCAAATTACGCTTCTAAATATTTTTGGGGTTTTAGTTTTACTTGTATTATTTATCAAACTACAAATGGTAAATGCAACTAAATTAAGCTAAGAGTTATAATGCTACGAGTTGTTTAAATAGGTTAAAAAGGCACTAGGGTAGTGACTTTCGCCTAGGTGGTCAATTGACGGGTACTTGAGTCTAAGGCATGTTTGACATATTTGGGGAGTATGATATAACCGTTGCACGACCTTACCCACTCTACACCTCTTGGTGGTTCGAGTGATTTTTCCCGAAATTGACTTTCTCAAGACCAATTAGGTATGCAAATTTGCACAAGCAACTAGGGTTCAAGTCGGGTATTACTCTCTCAAGGTTTTACCCTTTAATTGGGGCTATCAATCTCTTGAGTACGCCCCAATTCCTTGTTGGACCAATTTCGGAGACTTAGGCTCTCTTTCTTAAGAAGAGCTCAAGTCAACTCAACACAAACTAGTATTTGCAACCACTAATTCAGCAATTAACCATGAAATTGGCCCAAATAACAAACACCCATAGTCAAATTAGCCCTAAAATACAAGACCCATCAATTACCCACACTAGGGTTGAGCCACAACCCTAGCTTATGGGTCTAGCTACTCATAATTAAAGAAGAAAAACAAGAAATAGATGAAGATAAACTCATATTAATTAATTACTAAGATAAACACAAAGAGTCAATGATGAAATGTAGATAAAATTGCCCAAAATGGCTATAAACTTCGAACCCACGAGCGCAGCTATGTTCTGATACTATCTGCCTGACCTAAAAATGGAAAAGAAGCTATTTATACTAAGCTGACAATTCTGGACAAAAATGCCCCTGCGGGGTTAGTGCGGACCGCACAAAATGGTGTGCGGCCGCAGTAGGGCTCTGAACCTCAAAATCTGATTCTTTGAACTCAGGCATTACGGACCACACAGGATGGATTGCGGCCGCGGAGGCTTCTTGTGCGGTCCGCACAAAATCGACTGCGGACCGCATTGGCTTGAAACTCTAAAAATGGCATCTCTCTGATCTTGTGTTCTGCGGACCGCACTAAACCGAGTATGGCCGCATTGCCTTCAGTGCGGACCGCACAAATCCTAGTGCGGCCGCATTGCCTTTATGCCTGAAATTCCACCTCTCTTAATCTCCTAGTGCGGACCGCACAAAGTGGTGTGCGGCCGCACTGGGCCTGTTTTTCCTGAGCTTGTCTTGTCTTTGGCACTTGTGCAAGTTTCACTCCTTTTGAGCTGATCTTTGACATCTTGTCCTTTTGTTCATCAAATATGCAATCAAGTACAACTTGTGAGCCTTTTGGGACTATTTTTTATGAATTTCTAATCAAAGCATAAGCAAGAAAGAGTATAAAATGCGTCAAAATCCCTAGTTATCATATTAAAAAAAATTGAGAAATATCCTATTTTTAAAATATTGTCCCGAAATGTAATGTGGAATAATTGTCTTTTTCTTAGTATATGACCATCCATAAGTAATTTTTATTTAAAATTAATAAATATAAATAAATAAATATTTAAATCGTATTACTCGAGTGCCAGTATATTAGATTTTGTTTATTTGATGAATCACACTATACTCTTAATTTACTGTTTATTTGATGAATCACGATATACTCTATAAAGCTAGTAGTAGTGGTGATAGCTATTGAGCTTAATTAATTATTATATTGTTCCCACTTTGTACTGTGCTGAGTCAGCATATAACTATATCCAGTTAGTTGTAGTAGTTATAGAATTAGTTGTATTTGTGCAGCTGTCATACGTGTACATATATACACATTTGCAGTAATGAGAAATATAGTAGAGTTTCATTTTACAATTTATTTCATATTCTCTCTCTACTCTCTCAGAACTTTCGACAACCTCCATTAGAGCTTCTGTGTCAGCTTCATCTCTTCTTCATAGTGATAATCTCAATATGATATTAGAGCCCGGTTGAACACATCTACTCGAAGTCTACCGGAGTTCCTTTTCTCAGTATCTCAAATCTCTTTTCCTCTTTCATGTGCTAGGGTTTTGGATCCGCGACTTCGACCTGCAATTTTCATATGGATTGAAGATTTTTCAGCAAAATTGATCTATCTACTCACAAGATCGGTTGATATATTCGTCAATTTTATTGATTAGAGCTTCTCAAATGGCTATCGATCAAAACAAAGAAACCACGCCCAGTACGAGCAAAAATGACCAACCAGTCATCAATGCGAGCAGTCCTTTGTAAATTCACCCTTTGGACAGTCCAGGAGTAATGGTAGTGTCGGTTTCATTTGATTGAGTTAGGTATAGATCTTGGAGAAGAAGTGTGTTACGAGCTCTATTAGTCAAAAACAAATTAGGATTTATAAATGGGGAATGTAGGAAACCTAACCCCAATTCACCTTAGTTCATTAATGAGAGAGATGCGATGATATGATAACTTCCTGGATTCTTAGTTCCCTCGTATAAAAGATCTCTGATAGTGTGGAGTATGTTAATGACTCAGTCGAGCTATGGAGGGAAATGGAAGATCGATATGATCAAACAAATAGGGCGAAGCTATATCAAGTCCAAAAGGAGATCAACAACCTTGTTCAGGGCTCCTTAGACATCACTACCTACTATACACGAATGAAGAGACTATGGGAAGAATTAAACACCCTGAGTGGTAAATCTCAGCACAGCTGTGTTTGTACATGTGGGTCAAAGAAAATGTTGCATAAGGAAGAACAGGATCGACGACTCATTCAATTCTCGATGGGCCTAAATGAGGTCTATACAATAGTGCGAGGAAGTATTTTGATGATGAAACCTCTGCCATCTTTGGCACAAGCCTTCTCCCTCCCAATCCAAAAAGAGAAACAAAGGGAATTCAGGCCAAATAATCAGCTAAACCTCGAGTCTACTTCACTGCATGTGAACGCCACATTTGCACAACATCAAAATCCATTCGGAGCTAGAAATTTCAAAACACACTACACTCCAAATAACAGGGGTCAGCCATTTTGTGACTATTGCAAAAGACCAGATCACGCAAAGGAGAAATGTTACAAGTTACATCCCCAAGTCAATTCGTACAACAATCAAAGCTTCAACAACACCGGTGCTCAACAGTTTAATCAGAGAAACAACTCAAATCAGACTCAACGTCATAAGTTCAATAGAGGGAAAGGATCTTGGCAAATGTACATGGAGTTCCAGCTAATTTGCTTCATGAGAAGGAAGATGATTCAGTTCCACATGATGAGAATCAAAATGTCAATCTAATAAGGGAGCAATATGGGAAGATAATGAGCGTGCTGCAACATTTTCAGACAGGCAATACAGGATGATCTCCCAACAATGCCAACATCACTAATGGTGTTGTCAACTTCGCAGGTATCGTGGTATGCACCTATTCTATTGATTTTAACAAACCATTATGCAAATGTTATGAATCAAAGTCTGACCTATGGATCAGAATCAGGAGCATCTAACCATATGAACTTCAATAAAACATCACTTAGCAATGTCACCACACTACCATATCCTCTATTGATAAGTTTACCAAATGGATATAGGGTGAAAGTACTTGAATTTGGAGATGTGATACTCGGCCCTGAAATCATCTTACACAAAGTCCTCTATGTTCCTTCTTTCAAATACAATCTAATTTTGTCCATTCTCTTGCAGTGCATCTTAGATGTATTGTGCTATTTACTGATGCAATGTGTCTGTTACATGCCCCTTCAATGAAGAGGCCTCAGGTGATTGGTAGTAGTAAGGAGGGACTATACTGCCTATGTTCCAGGTGTCCAAAGGGTAAAAATACTCTCTCAAATACAGTTGTGTCAGTTTCCTTTTGCAACTATTTTTCTTCTACTAGTATAAATAGTGAAGACTTCAGAAGTCCTACTCATTCATATCATCATTCGCCAAATGTAAATAGATCCACTCACAATAATAAGAATGAGTTCTCAGCTGTGTTTGGTGAGTGTTATGTGAATCTTCTGTGCCATAATAGGCTTGGTCATGTTCCTTTTGTCAAAATTAGAGGGATATCCTCCATACCTGTGCATTTCTCACCTAAACAACCCTTCATCTACTTAATTTGCCCTATGGCTAGACAAGCCAAATTTCTATTTCCACAAAGAAACAGTACCTCTACTCAAATATTTGAATTACTGCATATTGACATATGGGGTCCTTACCATGTAACCACCCATGATAACTACAATTAGTTTCTCACATAAGTAGTTGACTTCAGTAGGTCCACTTGGACACATTTACTAAGCAGTAAGAGCAATGCTCTACAAGCCCTCAAAGCCTTTATAACCATGATTGAAAACCAATTCAATACTTCTGTAAAGATCATCATATCTCACAATGGGCTAGAGTTTACCAGTCATGAAGCTACCATATTTTATCAATCCAAAGACATCATTCATCAGAAAACCTGCCCTTACACACCACAACAAAATTGGATAGTGGAGAGAAAACACAAATATCTCCTAGAAACTGCTATGGCACTTATGTTTCAATCCAAATTACCAACTAGATATTGGGGAGAATGCTTTTTGACAGCCACCTACTTAATTAACCGATTACCTACTACCTACCTGATGTTTTATACTTCAATACCACACAAGAGGGGGGGTGATTTGTGTGGTGACCAATTTTTCTCTTAAGTTGTTTATGGAAGGATCTGGTTCTTCTATGTGTTCCTTAACCTACTATTGAAGAAATAATAAATGCGGAAAGTAAAGAACACAAGTATTTTACGTGGAAAATGCCTGGCTCAAAAGGTGAAAAAACCACAACCTACTTTCCAGTAGGATTTTTCCAAACTCTCCACTAAAATCACTGAGCCAAAAACTGCATTTACAAAAACTCTTTTGTAAACCTAGGACTAACTCTAATCCCGTTGTAGCGCACAACCTCAACTGTTGCGACAACTTCAAGTTAACTCTAACTTGAAAACTCTGAGTACGTAATACAATTGCTTTCTAGATAAAGCTGAAAGGTACAATATATAAACACCTACTACAATTGAACTAGAATAAAAGATAGACACTTGGAACTGGTTCTTCTATCTGGTTCAAGTAGCTTTAGGTTTGCACGCTTGAATCACACAAATTGCTTATAAAATTACCTTGCTATTTTGCTCTCAATTCGCGTTTAACTTTTCTCTATGTGTGTTACCTGTAAAAGAGAACAACACTGATATTTATGGAGTTAGTAAATAGAGATTGACTAGAAGTCTGATGCTAATCTTCCTTGGTGGAAGAGTTCTAGTTGATCTCAACCTCTAACTCCTCCTCTTTCTTAAGCCGTGTTCTCTTTGAGTAAGGGGTCCTTCTCCTTATCCAATATGCAACCTTTTCAATCAGGATCAGGAGATATCACTTCTGTTAAGTTAAGCTTATCTCCTTCACGTGCATCTCACATGCTTGAGTTAACCATATATGTGCTTAACTAGGATGGATCTGGTCCATGTCTGAGTTCCTTTGTCAATCTTCAAAACTCACATTTACTTGGGCTAACAAATTCCCCCTTTTTGATGATGACAAACTCTGTGCTTTTCATACACTTGGGCCCTACCAGAACTCAGCTCAACATCAATGCAAAGTTAGAAATTTTTACTTATCATCAAGGACCAGGTTCATTAGGTTATAAACATCACTATTCAGAATATAAAGCACACATCTTTACCCCCTTTTGGCATCATCGAAAAGTTGCATAAACAAAGTGTGATTTCCAGATTTTAAAATTACTCATGGCCACTGGGGAAACTGCAAATGCATTCATGGATTAATCATCAGCAATCAACTACACATATTTAGACTATCAAGGAAAAATAAACAGTCAACAAGAGCAAAAACAGCAAACATCATTGATAGAGAATATGATTCTGCCACAATCCACAAAAAGAAACAAAAATAGTTAAAACATGAGCAAAACAACCAAAAAAATCCCTAATCTGGGTCACTGAAGGGTTTGGACAAGGTTTGGGAAATGAAGGCTAAGGAAATTAAGGCTTAGAAGAACTAGAGGGTTGGGCTTTGGCTTGGAGAAGGTGCAGCATGTCTTGAAGAATGCCATCATTCTTCTCCTTTTCCTTTGTGAACTCAGTTCTGAGAGAATCTCTCTCAGATTCAACCTCTGCCAAACAAGTCTTCAGCCTTGCTATCTTAGCATCCTTTGCCCCACTCTCCTGTAATAGAGCTCTGACCTTGCTATTGATAGGTGTCTTTTTAGATGAACCATGTTCATGGGAATGACATTGACCTCATAATCACAAGCAATCAGAGTATTGATTCCAAAATGGTCTTTGCTTGTGGTCGTCTCCCACTTCTTCAATGGCACCTTACAACGAGCAAGAACAGTAGTGAGAATGAAACCATAAGGTGTGGCATGTGCCTTGGAGCCATTGATGACCCTATCAAGTAGCTTGATCATAAATCCAAGCCAGTTGATCTGCCGCCACTTTCAAGACACTCCATCCAAACCAAGTCCACGTAGTTGGCAATGTGCCTTCTTTCCTGCCTAGGCAGCAAACATTTGTTGACAAATTCAAACAGGACTTTGTTGAATGGCTTCATTTCACTCTTATACACAACCTTGGCCTCATTCACTTCTACGCTATCACTAAACTTCCTAGTAATGGCAAGGGCAGTGGGAAGGGAGTTCAGACTTGGCCATCTTTGCCTTGTGTAATCATTATACCCTTCAGAAGGAATGTCAAGGATTTCACCCAACCTTTTTGCATCAAAAGACACTTGAACCCCCCTTTCACCTGGCTGGTAACTCTACCATCCTTGACCTCTGCATTGGCCATGAACTCAATAATCTCATTCCTTTCCAGCCTTCCATCCAACTGAAGGACCATGTCCTTCCATCCTTGAACAGCTAGAGCATCAACCAGTCGAACCGTCCCTGGTTTCTCCAAATCCTTCAAAAGTCTACCCTTCAAGATGGTTCGTTTGCCAAACTTGACCAGCTTGTCTTGTTCATTATCAGATTCACTCTCTTCTTCACCACTCCAATCTTCCTCCTCAGTGATTTTAACTTGCTTGGCTTTCACAGCAGACCTTGGCCTTTTAGCCAAAGGAGGTTCAGCAGTCTTAGATACAGATGAAGACTTCTTGGAGGAAGTCTTGGTCTTCTTGGGCTTAGGGGTCTGCACCTCCACAATCACATGTTCACCCTGATGGACCGGGTCCATCTCATCCACATCAACAGCCTCAACAAGCTCTACAACCTTAGCTTTCCCTTTGTCCATTCTTTTCTTCTTGCTTTCTTCCATAGCTTTTTGCAACTCATCCTCACTCCTCTTCAACTTACTCCTTGTGGCCCTCCCTTTTGGTAGATGAATATCAGCAGTTGTTGGAGAAGTAGCCTTCCTTTTCTTGGTAGTTTTTTCAGTTCTAGGAGCTTTTGGTGTTGGAGTTCTCCTTTTCTTGGGGTTATAGCTTGCACCCACTTTCTTCAGAAGGTCTGCTAGGGTCTCCTCAATAGATGAACCAGGTTCATCTGCTTGTGAACTGAGATTGACAAGCCCTTTAGCAGCCTCCCCTGAACCACTCCCCCCTGTTTTATTGCTACTTTCTACCACATTTTCATGCTCAGCCCCACAGATAGCCATTCTAACCATTTTAGAAGTGGGTGAAGAATCAACCACTTTTTTCCCTTTTTCGCTCACATCACTACTCACACCCCCACTCTCCTTTTCTTTTTCACTTTTATTTTTACATCCTCTCCTTCTTGACTCAGACTTCTCCACATTCACAAAAGACCCAACTAAAACATTTCAACTAGAGCAGAACGTACCTCAGAAGGGAGGATTTTGCATAGATGTTGCATGTTCAGAGTCAGAAGACCCAGTTCCTTCCCCCTCACTAGCAGACATGAAAGAATCATTAGAATTTTTAGAATCTTGGGCTTGACTAGCCTTTAATTTTGCGTTTAGTTTCTTTGAAAGCACACTTGTAGCCACAATTTTGCGAGCAAGCATCTTCACTCGCCTTCTCCTAGGTTGGGGGGTTGTGCTAGGTTGAGGAGTAGTGGAGGAATCGGAAGGGGTAGGTTGTGGAGGATTGCCTGGGTTATCTTGGGGGTTGGTCATCTTTAATAATTCTGGAAGAGAATTTTTGAATTGATTTTTGGAAGAGAGAAGAGTAAAGAACAAAAAAATTTTACGGTTCTAAGAATTATGGGAGTGGCAGTGGTGATGATGATGGATTTTAAAGGGAGAGGGTCAATTAATGTCCAACAGTAGCTTTTTGTAGTCAATTAGAAGTCCAATCACTCTGAAATTTTCAGGTTGAAAGGGTGGTTAAGCTTCCCTAGATTCTAAGCATTTTTATACGGTGAGGATTCTAATTGAAAGAGAACTGGTTCAAACTCAAAAGGATAGGTTTTCTTGAAATTTTTGGACATAGGTAGGACTTTGCTCATGAATTAAATTTTAATGTTTCTAATTGTGCAGAGTGTAGAAAACATACCTCGTTATTCAGATGAACCAATACTGATGAACCAGGTTCTTCACTAAGAATCCTCTTGATCATGCCTCAATTTGCCAAAATAGAAATTTAGAGATCAGTGAGTCATATCAACACATGGCACAGGAGTATACTATTTACAGTATGAAACTGAGCAAAAATTAATCTAAATATTTACACAAGTTCCAGATTTCCTAACCAAAAACAACTTTTTTTCATTGTGCATTCTGAACTGGTTTCATTAGGTGATCTTAATCGTCCATAGTTCTAACCTGTTCCTTTCAAAGCTTTCTCTACTCAGTACTTTTGTAAAAATGTCAGCAATCTGCTTATCAGTAGCACACAATTCTATAGTGATCAGTCCTTTTTCATAGTTGTCCCTTAAGAAATGGTGTCTAACATCTATGTGCTTAGTTCTCTTATGATGAACCGGGTTCTTAGTCATACTAACAGCACTAGTGTTATCACAAAAAATAGGGATGCAACCAACTTCAATACCAAAATCCATCAACTGCTGTTTGATCCATAGCAATTGGGCACAGCAAGAGGAAGCAGCAACATACTCAACTTCAGTAGTAGATAAGGCCACTGAATTTTGATTTTTAGTGGCCCATGACACCAGACATGAACCAAGAAAGTGTGCCATACCTGAGGTTCTCTTCCTATCCACAAGGAAACCTGCATAGTCAGCATCAGCATATCCCACTAGATTAAAGTTACTACCTTTTGGATACCAAAGGCAAAGGTCAGTAGTGCCTTTTAAGTATCTCAATATTCTCTTGACATCAGTCAAGTGGGATTCCTTTGGATTTGCTTGAAATCGAGCACAAAGCCCTACACTGAAGACAATGTCAGGTCTGCTAGCAGTAAGATACAAAAGTGAACCAATCATACCTCTTACAACTTCTGATCAACAGATGAACCAGGTTCATCTATGTCTAATTTTGTGGCTGTTGCAATAGGAGTGTCTATTTCCTTTGATTAGTCCATTTTAAACTTCTTAATCAACTCTTTTGCTTATTTCTGTTGATGGATCATGGTTTCATTTGAGTTTTGTTTAATCTGTAAGCCTAAGAAGAAGTTAAGCTCACCCATCATACTAATATCAAATTCACTCCCCATTAATTTAGCAAGTTCCTTACTAAGTTTTTCAATGGTTTCCCCAAAAATTATGTCATCAACATATATTTGTACCACTAGAAGATCCCTACCCTTTTCCCTCAAGAATAGAGTACTATCAATTTTACCTCTCTTGTAGCCATGTTCAAGCAGGAATTTGGATAGTCGTTCATACTATGCTCTAGGAGCCTGCTTGAGTCCATAGAGTGCCTTGTCCAGTTTGTATACATGATCTGGACACTCATTTCTTTCAAACCCTGGAGGTTGTTTGACAAATACTTCTTACTTTAAGTAGCCATTTAGGAAAGCACTCTTGACAAATACTTCTTACTACGAGGAATCTTATTGCTTCCAATCTTGCAACTGGAGCAAAGGTCTCATCATAGTCTGTGCCCTCCCCTTGGCTATAACCTTGAACCACCAACCTTGCTTTGTTCCTTGTAATAGTTCCATCTTCATCAAGTTTGTTTCTGAAGACCCATTTAGTGCCAATTACTGATCTGTCCTTGGGTCTTGAAACCACATGCCAAACTTGACTCCTTTCAAACTGATTGAGTTCATCGTGCATTGCATTTACCCAGTCTGCATCCTGCAAAGCCTCGGCAACATTTTTAGGTTCAATAAGAGATAGGAAAGCATCAAAAGCACACAGATTCTTTAATTGACATCTAGTTTTGATTCCAGAAATTGGGTCAATAATTATGTTCTCAATGGGATGAGAACTTTGATACTTGTAAGGTTTCACAACCAACTGTTTTCTGCTTGATGTTTCTCCTATGTTTTGTTGTTGAGGAACAGGCTCATGGACAGGTTCCATTTGGGAGTTAGATTGAGTTATTCTTTGTTTAGTTTCCCCTGTCAGGTTGCCCTAGATGCAAGAACCTATTCCATCACCTGTTCCTTCTTCTGGTGCAGCTTCGGCTTGGGCTGTGACTTCATTTAAACCTTTTACCAGCCCAATAGCTTCATCTTCATGTTCCTATCTCTCAAAAAGAATGTTAGTTTCATCAAAAATTACATGTACACTTTCTTCTACACACATAGTTCTTTTGTTGTACACTTTATAAGCTTTGCTATGTGAAGAATATCCCAAGAATACTCCCTCATCACTTCTGGGATCAAACTTACCTTGGGAGTCCTTTCCATTGTTGTGCACGAAGAACTTACATTCAAATGCCCTAAGATAGGGTATATTTGGTTTTCTTCCTTTAAGTAACTCATAGGGAGTCTTCTCTACAAGAGGTCTAGTCATGCACCTATTAATGATGTAACATGCAGTGTTTACAGAATCTGCCAAGAAGCTATGGGGCAATTTACTAGAAAGAAGCATAGTCCTAGCCATATGTTCAAGTGTCCTGTTCTTTCTTTCAACTACTCCATTTTGTTGTGGAGTCCTAGGGGCAGAAAAATTAAGATCTATGCCATGCTCATCACAAAATTCAGCAAACTTAGCATTTTCAAATTCAGTTCCATGATCAGACCTAATTGATGCAAGTTTATTACCTAGTTGTTTCTGAGTTTTTCTAACAAAAGAAGTAAACATGTCAAATGCTTCATCCTTAGAAGTTAAAAACAATGTCCAAGTAAACCTAAAGTAATCATCAACAAGCACCATCACATATTTTTTACCACTTCTGCTTAATGTTCTCATTGGACCACAGAGATCCATATGAACCAGTTCCATCGACCTGGTCGTGCTTACCACTTTCTTGCATTTAAAAGAGGATCTTACCTGCTTCCCCCATGCACAAGCCTCACAAACTTTGTCTTCCTTGAACTTGATGTTAGGCAGCCCTATCACCAGGTCCTTGGAGACTAATTTGTTGAGTTGACTTAGACTTGCATGTCCAAGTCATTTGTGCCAGAGGAGGAGATCATTGTCCAACACACTTAAGCAAGTGAGTTCATTTTCTGAAAGAGTGGACAGATCTACAATGTATATATTGTTTACTCTTCCCTGCAAAATGATCTTGTCAGTTGTAAGATTTAACACAAAACATTTGGTAGAGGTGAATGCTACCAAGTTACCTCTGTCACACAATTGTGATACACTGATTAGGCTATATTTCAAGCAATCTATCAGGTATACATTCTCAATGGACTATGAGTCTGTCTTACCTACCTTTCCAACCCCAATGATCTCACCTTTCTTACCATTTCCAAAAGAGACATTACCTCCTTTTAGGTTCTCAAGTGAAAGGAACTGGTTCTTGCTTCCAGTCATATGCTTTGAGCAACCACTATCCATGTACCATATTTGGCTGCTCCCTCACTTGGACCTGCAAAAGGAAATCAGGGGTTAGTCTTAGGAACCCAAACAAGTTTTGGTCCCTTTCTATAGGCAAAGGGGTGAATTAAATTCCTTTTAGCCCATCCTAATAGCCTAATTTATCCATGAACAAAAGTTTTGTTCTTTTGACTGCCTTTTCTTTTGCAGTGCACTCACTTTTGTAGTGACCAGTCATACCACAGTGTGTGCAGATTTTGTTCTCAGGAAGTGTGATATACTTTCTTTTGGGATCCCACTTAGGTGCAGGGTCCCATAGCCAAGTCCTCTCCTATTGCTGTTGTGGTGTTCTTGTAGCCATGATAGAGCATCAGAGGACTTATCCCATTTACAAGTTCTGTCTAGTTCATGCTTAACCTTGCTTAGATCTTCTTTTTTAGGACTCTTATCTGCTCGTCCTTTTTGTACATCTCATCCTTCATTTTTCCTAGATTTTCTTCTAAGGTGAGATGTGTGTGATCAGCTTTCTTTTTACCTGTTCCTAGTTTCGGTTTTAAATTTTCAGATCTAAGCTCTAGCACAGTGGTGTCAAGTTCAAGAACTTGGTTCTTCAACTTAGCATTTTTACTATCACTTTCACTAGCCCTGAGATCCGGATTTTTGCACTTAGCTTTCAAGATTACACATTCCTTAGACATCTGTTCCTTCTCATTGTTTATGACCTCAGATTCATCAATAAAATCTAGCAGTAACTCAGATAGATTTTCTTTGGACAAAAATTTAATCTTGTCTTTGAGATGAATCACACTTACCTCTGATTCCTCATTGGATTTTCCAATAGCCATCAGTGCTTGTTCATCTCCATCTTCAATTTCTGAATCCTCATCTAAGCTCTCTCCCCAAGCAGCAACCATAGCCTTTGTTGATCCTTTGTTCTTCTTGGGATGAACCTGTTCCTTCTTCCTGTTTCTTCGTTCAGCCCTTTCTTTCTTCCATTCAATTTCCCATTGAGGACAATTTTTGATCATGTGGTCAGTCTTACCACATTTGTAGCAGCCCTCGTTGGTCTGTTTTTCAAGGACCCTTGGTTTGTTAAAGGTTGCACCTCTTGAAGAACCCTTTCCTCTCATTAGATACTTCTTGAAATCCCTCGTGATCATAGCCATTTCATCTTCCTCTAGATCTGCACCTTCAGCTATTCTGAGGGCCAGGCTCCTTTCCTTCTTGGGTGCATCCATCTTCATGGTTTTCCTTCTAAGTTCATAGGCAGTGAGATTTCCAATTAGCTCGTCCAACTTGAGAGTGGCAATGTTCTTTGATTCCTGAATAGCAGTGCTTTTACTTTCCCAAGTAACTGGAAAAACCCTTGTCAAAATTTTTTCAACCTTGTCTTCTTCAAGGATAATCCTTTCAAGAGACTTAAGTTCATTTGTTAGTGTTGTGAACCCTGCACTACTGAAAAATGGGACTACGGTAACGGTTGGACAACCGTTCCCTTAGACTGTCAAACCGTTGCCATAGGTATATTGGAAGGATTTATAACCCGTTACATCCGCTCGCGTGCCAATAGGCCTATTGGACAGTTCGTGTAACGGTTTGCATCATCGTGACTATAGATACGTCTATCGCAACGGTTTTCACCTTCTCTGTTAGAACGTTTATTTTTTTCAATTGGAACGGTTTAAAACCGTTACTATATTGTTTACACAACGGTTCTTAACCGTTACCATATTATTTAAAGCAACACTTATGTAAGCTATTGTTACAGTTATGTATGGATATAGCAACGGTTTCTGTAAGCTATCGCAATGGTTATATTTGTATTTGGAACGGTTTATAGATCAATTTGGAATATTTTATAGGATCTATTGCAACGGTTTACATTGTCTACTGGAATGTCATTTGTGTCCTATTGCAACGGTTCTGGTAGGCTATTGTATCAGTTCAATTAAAAAAAAATAGCACCTGTTATAAATAAATATTTATACATATAACAAAATAATAATAACACTAGTTTTTAAATACATCATAAAATGAAACTATTAATAATATAAAATTATCATTCAAGCAAATAATGTCCATAAAGCAAATGTTGTACCCCAAGTGCATCAGTTTAGTGAGAGTAAGTAAGTTTCAAAAATGTTGATAACAAAAGATTCCTAGAACATTCATCTATAATAATTCAAAATTCTATCTCAAGTAAGGTCTAGTTCTTCTTCATCATCCATTTTTTGATCTACTCCACCTACAAAAGAGGATAAATAAAGTTATTAACAGTTTTAAACTTTTGAATGAAACAACATGATCTGATTGTACTTCCATTACTTTTTTAAAGGAATAAAAGTAATGGAACAACTTCAGCTAACTTTTATGAATAAAACAACATGATCTGATTGTAAATTTCTTCCATTTGAATCAAGAAATCAAGATCACTACAATTACACCCAACTAAGTTGTAAAAGCAGATAACTTTTATGAACTATATATTAAAAAAATAAAAAATAAAAACAGCTTCAGAAATTAAGTCTTCCAATCTGATATAGAGTATATTGACTAAGTAATAAACATCTAGAAAGGGCACATATGAAGCAAGAAATCAAGATCTTTGAACTTACCCAGGTAAATATGTAAAGACATCAAGTCATTGGACTATATATATTAGACAATAGAAGAAGCAACTTACAAATTCAATTTCTTCCAATATTATTCCAAGATTACATTTGACAAAGTCAGAAACATCTAAAACAAGTTAAAACATGGAGCAAGAAATCAAGATTATTACACTTACCCACTTAAATATGTAAAGGCAACAACTTTTGGACTTAAAATATTTTGAAAAATGAAGCAGCAACTAGAAACTTTACAGTATTACTTATTAAAAGCTGAGGCTGAAAAGCCTGCCGACAATGTTAAGAGTAAGCTTTAAATTTTGGGTAATGGCTTTCTTTGGAGGTTGTTCTTTATCTATCCTAGCATTATTACCATTCTTGTTATTATGAATTGTAGGCTACTCTGGTGGTCAAGCCACAGTTGTGGGATCTGTTGTGGTGACCAACCTCACAAAGGGGATAAGAAAAGGAGCTTGGGAAAGGTCAGAGGTATATTTTTTCTCTAAGTGAAGTAATTCCTATGTGTTGGAGACTATTTCAGTACAAAAACACATTTATACTCTAACTTTTAATTTTATATAGAAAGTCTGCTACATGCTGTAGTTTTTAATTTGTTAAGAACTTAGTGTTTCAGTCAATTAATGTTAAATTAAATGTTCAAATGTTTTGTTATTCAGATGTCACGACCAACCCCGGTCGTGATGGCGCCCAACACACTGCTAGGCAAGCCCGACCATTTAGACAACCTTGACCGATTAATCACAGAGGATAAATAAATATTCACAACTAAAATACCAAATTAAATGCGGAATTTCTGAAATAATTTCTAACATTCGAAACCCCAAAATAAAAATACTGATCAGCCCACAGAATCTAGTGTCACGAACATGAGCCTCTAATACAGAATATTCACCTATCACAAGTCTATCTAGGAAAAATGCGAACAAAAGGATAAAGATAGACGGGAGAGATCAAGGCTGCAAACTCCATGCAGCTACCTCGATACTCCCGAATACTGCTGCTCAGCTAAACAAATCCTCACTCACCCTGTGGTGTACCTGGATCTGCACACAAGGTGCAGGGAGTATTGTGAGTACTTCCAACCCAGAAAGTAATAAATATAAATGAAGTCTGAGGATAAGAAATTCCAAATAAACACAAAGTAAAGCTACAAATACAGTAAATCAGCGAAGACAATTATAATAATACCACGACAGATAAAGAATAAATGACAATTAAAATATGCAGTGCAACACATAAACCGGTACTCTCCAGTACCTCGGTGCGGCGTGCAGCCCGCTCCATTTATTTAACGTCGACGACGCTCACTGGGGGTGTGCAGACTCCGGGAGGGGCCCCTTACGGCCCAAGCGCAATAATAAGCCATCTCGTGGCATCAAACAGGCCCTTGGCCTCATATCAATATCATTATTATACCACTACGGCGTGCAGTCCGATCCCATACTCAGTCCAAAATCACATAAGCCTTTCGGCACAATAATATAAAATATTCAGCCCAAACTTCATTTAAAAATATTCCTTTAGTTTCTACTTTTAGAAAAATGGCTGAGTTTACAAAAACAGTGTTAAATACCAGGACTGAGTTCAATAACTAGAAATATGGTAAGAAACCAGTAAAAATAATCCCTGAAGGATTCAAGTAGTTGGCACGAAGCCCAATTATGACAATTAATCCATTTTTATAAGGATATCACAAAACTACAATCAATTAGGTAGTAATTTTATTAAGCGGGACGGACCAAGTCACAATCCCCGACGGTGCTCTACCCCACGCCCGTTATCCGGCGAGCAAGTCACCTCACATAGCACTACATTGTGCGAATTCGGGGTTTCAAACCCTCAACACAGCATTTACATGTATTACTAACCTCAAGCTGGCCAAAGTCCTAGCTTGCTATGCCCTTGCCTTTCGAATTAACCTCCTCGCGCGTCGAATCTGACCAAAACTACAACGAATACGTCACAATATGCTAATGGGACAATACCCAATCGAAAATAATCGAAAAATAGATAAATTTCCGAAAATAGCAAAAACCCGAGCCCCGGGCCCACTTCTCGAAAATCAGTAAATTTACCATTAACGGATTCCTTATCTCGCCACGAGTCTATAAATATAAAGAACACCAAGATCGGTGTCCAAATGACCCCTCAAATTCCCATTTTTGTTCTCTTAGGTTTCAAGCCCTAAACCACCATTTTTGACCTTAATTCCTTGAGTTTTCAGTCTAATTTCATGTATTTGCAAGATAAAATCGTGTTCTAAGTCCAAGGATGCTTACCTGATCGAAGTCCTTGAATTTCCTCTTCAAAATCGCCCAAAACTCCCCAAGTCCGAAGTTAAAAATATTAACTCCTTCAAAATTCGCGAAGGAAATAAAAACCTCTTCTGATCAGTTGTTTCCGCATCTGTGGCTCCTTAGCGCATCTGCGACTACCGCTTTTGCGCTTACGAGTCGCTTCTGCGGACAAAAATGCTTCTGCGATGACTAGACCGCTTCTGCGGTCCCGCATATGCGATTCCTTTTACGCAGATGCGGTTTTTCCTTTAGCCTTCCAAAATTCCGCATCTGCGGTCCTATTGTCGCATCTGCGACTACGCAGATGCGGTCTGCTACTCCGCACCTGCGACACCTGCCGCTTCTGCGTCTCATAACTCGCTTCTGCAGTCCCATTTCTGCAGAAGCGAAAATACCAGAAGCAGCACATGTTCTGCAATCTCCTAAGTTCAAAACTTCCCGTTAGCCATCCGAAATCACCCCGAGGTCCCCGGGACCTCAACCAAAAACACAAACATGACCCAACACCTTATTCAAACTTGCTGGAATCATCAAAACACCACAAATAACACCTAAACCATCAAATTACATCAAATTCAAGCCTAAGTTCATCCAAATCTTCCAAAACTCACATTCGATCAAAAATCCAACCAAAACACCTCCGAATGACCTGAAATTTTGCATACGCATCCCAAATCACCTAATGAAGCTACTGCAACTCTCAGAATTCCATTCCGACCCTCGGATCAAATTCTCCCCTATCAACCGGAATTTGCCAAAATACTAACTTTACCAATTCAAGCCTAATTCTACACCATACCTCCAAAATTACTTCCGATCACTCTCCTAAGTCACAAATCATCCCCCGAAGCTAACCGAATCATCAGAATTCATATCCGAGCCCTCTAACACATAAGTCAACGTCCGGTTGACTTTTCCAAAACAAACCTTCCTTAAAGAGACTAAGTGTCTCATTTCCTTCTAGAACCACTCTAAATCGGCTCGTTTACATCCAACACTGATAATGAAGCATAAAGCAATAGAAAATAGGGAAAAACGGGGCGGTAACTCACGTGACGACGGGTTGGGTCGTCACATCCTCCCCAACTTAAATAAACGCTCGTCCTCGAGCGAGTCAAGAAACATACCTGAAGCCTCAAATAGGTGAGGGTATCTGCACCGCATCTCCCGCTCGGTCTCCCAGACTCCTCCACGGGCCGACCTCTCGACTGCACTTTCACCGACACAACATCCTTCGACCTCAACTTCCGAACCTGACGATCCAAAATGGCTGCTGGCTCTACCTCATAAGTCAAGTCACCCTCCAGCTGAACTGTACTGAAATCTAGAACATGGGAGAGTCCCCAATGTACTTCCGGAGCATAGACACATGAAAAACTGGATGCACGCCCGACAAGCTAGGTGGCAAGGCAAGCTCACAAGCCACCTCCCCGATCCTCCTAAGTACCCCCAAAGGCCCAATGAACCGCGGACTCAGCTTCCCTTTCTTCCCGAATCTCATAAGACCATTTGTGGGTGAAACCTTCAGTAAGACTTTCTCACCAATCATATACGATACATCTCGGACCTTCCTGTCTCCATAACTCTTCTGTCTCGACTGTGCTGTACGGAGTCTCTCCTGAATCACCTTCACCTTCTCCAATGCATCCTGAACCAAATCTGTCCCCAACAATCTAGCCTCCCCCGGCTCGAACCAACCAACTGGAGATCTACACCGCCTCCCATATAAGGCCTCATACGGTGCCATCTGAATGCTGGACTGATAGCTATTGTTGTAGGCAAACTCTGCAAGCGGTAGAAACCGATCCTATGACCCTCCAAAGTCAATAACACAGGCACGTAACATATCTTCCAATATCTAAATGGTCTGAGGGTGAAAAGCTGTGCTCAACTGCACCTGAGTACCCAACTCTCGCTGAACCGCCTGCCAAAACTGAGAGGTGAACTGAGTGCCCCAATCTGATATGATGGAAACTGGGACACCATGCAATCGAACTATCTCCCGAATATAGATCTCTGCCAGCCGCTCTGAAGAATAAGTAGTACAAACCGGAATGAAGTGCGCGGACTTGGTCAGCCTGTCTACAATCACCCAAATAGCATCAAATTTCTTCAGAGTCCGTGGGAGTCCGGTAACAAAATCCATAGTGATCCTCTCCCACTTCCACTCAGGAATAACCATCTACTGATGTAAGCCATCCGGTCTCTGATGCTCATACTTCACTTGCTGACAATTAAGACACCGGGCTACATACTCCACAATATCTCTCTTCATCCTCCGCCACCAATAGTGCTGTCTAAGATCCTGATACATCTTCACGGCACCCGGATGGATGGAATACCGCGAGCTATGGGCCTCCTCCAATATCAACTCCCGAAGCCCATCCACGTTGGGTACGCAAATCCGGCCCTGCATACTCAACACACCATCGTCTCCAATAGTCACATCCCTGGCATCATCATGCTGAACCCTGTCCTTAAGGACAAGCAAATGCGGATCATCATACTGACACTCCCTGATGCGGTCATACAAGGAAGACCGAGAAACCACACAAGCCAACACTCGACTGGGCTCTGAAATATCTAGTCTCACAAATCCGGTTGGCCAAGGTCTGAACATCAACTGCAAATGGCCTCTCCTCAACTGGAATGTATGCTAAACTCCCCATACTCACCGACTTCCGGCTCAAAGCATCGGCCACTACATTGGCCTTTCCCGGGTGATACAGAATAGTAATGTCATAATCCTTATGTAACTCCAACCATCTACGCTGCCTCAAATTAAGATCCTTTTGCTTGAACAAGTGCTGAAGACTGCGATGATCGGTGAATACCTCACAGGATACGCCATACAAGTAATGCCTCCAAATCTTCAGTGCATGAACTATAGCAGCTAGCTCCAAATCATGGACGGGGTAGTTCTGCTCATGGGGCTTCAACTGACGAGAAGCATACGCAATAACTCTACCCTCCTGCATCAAAACACAACCAATCCCAACTCTCGAAGCATCGCAATATACCGTATAAGATCCTGAAGCTGATGGCAAGACTAACACTGGAGCTGTGGTCAAAGCTGTCTTGAGCTTCTGAAAGCTCTCCTCACACTCGTCCGACCATACAAATGAGACACCCTTCTGAGTCAACTTGGTCAAGGGCGATGCAATAGAGGAAAAACCCTGCACAAACCGGCGATAGTAACCTGCCAACCCAAGGAAGCTGCGAATCTCTGTGGCTGAGGTCGATCTAGGCCAACTCTGCACCGCCTCTATCTTCTTTGGGTCAACCTGAATACCCTCACTGGACACCACATGTCCCAAGAAAGCCACTGAACCGAGCCAGAACTCATACTTGGAGAACTTTGCATAAAGCCTCTCCTCCCTCAATCTCTGCAATACGACTCACAAATGCTGCGCGTGCTCCTCCTGACTACGCGAGTATACCAGGATATCATCAATGAACACTATGACAAATGAATCCAGATAAGGCCGGAATACACTGTTCATCAGATGCATGAACGCTGCTGGGGCATTGGTCAGCCCGAAAGACATGACAAGAAACTCATAGTGACCATATCTAGTCCTGAAAGTAGTCTTATGAATATCTGAATCCCTGATCTTCAGCTGGTGATAACCCGAACGGAGATCAATCTTGGAGAACACCCTCGCTCCCTGAAGCTGGTCAAACAAATCATCAATGCGAGGTAGGGGATACTTGTTCTTAATTGTTACCTTGTTCAATTGCCTATAGTCGATGCACATTCTCATTGTGCCATCCTTCTTCTTCACAAACAGAACTGGTGCACCCCAAGGTGACACACTAGGCCGAATAAACCCCTTATCCAGGAGCTCCTGAAGCTGCTCCTTCAATTCTTTCAACTCCGCTGGTGCCATACAATATGGCGGAATAGAAATGGGCTGAGTGCCCGGCACCAGGTCAATACCGAAATCAATATCCCTGTCCGGCGGCATGCCCGGCAGGTCTGCATGAAAAACATCGGGAAAATCCCTCACAACTGGATAGAATCAATGCTAGGAGTCTCAGCTCCCACATCTCTCACAAACGCCAAATAGGAAAGACAACCCTTCCCAACCATACGCTGGGCCTTCAAGAAAGAAATAAATCTGTTAGGAATATAGTCAGTCATACCACGTCACTCGATCCGCGGTACACCCGGCATAGCCAAAGTGACTGTCTTAGCATAACAGTCTAGAATAGCTTGACACGGAGATAACTAGTCCATGCCCAGGATAACATCGAAGTCTACCATGCTCAATAGCAATAAATCAACTCGGGTCTCCAGACCCCCAATAGTCACCAAACATGACCAGAATACGTGGTCTACAACAATAGTGTCGCCTACCGGGGTAGATACATGAACAGGTAAGGCAAGACACCCTCGGGATGTACCCAAATGATGAGCAAAATATGAAGACACATATGAATAGGTAGAACCGGGATCAAATAATACTGAGGCATCTCTGTGACAGACTGAAATAATACCTGTAATGACAGAGTCTGAAGCAATGGCATCTGTCCTGCCCGGCATCGCGTAGAAACGAGCCTGACCACCGCCTGATCGATCTCAACCTCTGGGGCAACCCCTGGCTGCCTGATCTCCACCCTTAGCTGACTGGGCGGGTGATGAGGTAACTGGAGCAGAAGTCGAGGGCTGACCCCTCTGCTGATGCTGTCTGCCACGAAGGCGAGGGCACTGCCTCCTCATGTGACCAAACTCTCCGCACTCATAACAGCTGCCCGGTACTAGAGATGGGGACAGACGGGAACCCCTCGCTCCGGAGTGACTAGCAGATGTACTCGGTGTGGAAGAACCCTGAACTGATGGGGCATGAGATGAACTCTGAGCTGGGAGGGCGCTGAGTGAAGTCTGCCCCTGCTAGGGCCCATGATGACCACGGCCTGAAGATCCCCTACGATACTCTGGGCGAGCTGACTGAGCAGGCCTGAAAGAGCGACCTCTACCCTGCTGGAACTGACCCCTCGAAGGAGCACCACTGTAACTACCCGATCCACGAGGCCTCTTAGCCTCCCTCTCCTCTCGCTCTCTATGGCGAAGTGACTCAATCTCACGAGCAATGTCTACCACCTCCTCAAACGTAGCACCCAGTACTCTCTCTCTAGTCATCAGAATACGGAGATGGTAGTTAAGACCATCCACAAATCTCCTGATCCTCTCACGACCTGAGGGAACCATCCAAGTAGCATGACGAGCCAGCTGGAAAACCTCATCTCGTACTGAGTCAGTGTCATATCTCCCTGTGTCAACCACTCAAACTGCCTACGCAACTCTTCCCTGCGGGACTGAGGTATATACTTCTCCAGAAAAAGAGCTGAGAACTGCTGCCAAGTCAGAGGTGCTGCACCGGCAGGCCTACGCCTCTCAAAGTCCTCCCACCAAGTAAGAGCAGCCCCCCTGAACTGAAATGTAGTAAATTCCATGCCACTCGACTCAAGGATCTCTGCAGTACGGAGCATACGCTGGCATCTGTCAAGAAAACTCTGGGCATCCTCGCCCTCAGCACCATCGAATGTCGGAGGCTGGAGTCTACCAAACCTCTCGAGACGACACTACTCATCATCTGGCATAACTGGAACCACAAAACCCTGAGCTGGTGCAACCTGCTGAGCTGGGGGTGCCTCTGGTGTCTGTAGCCCCTGCACTCCCTGCGCAGGTGTGCGAGCATCGGGGGTCTGATTGCCTCCCCCGGTCTGTGAAGTAGTTGCTGCTGCTGTGGTGGCTGAAACTGCCTGAGCCAAGCCGGTACAGACCGTCAAGATCTGTGCCAAGGTCTCCTGAAGACCCGGAATCACAATAGGCACAGCTGGTGCCTGAGCAGGTGCTGCTGGAGTCTCCACCGCTGGAGCCTGATCCTGAGCTGGGGCAATTATCGGATTAGCAGGTACTGCCCCGGCTACTCTACCCCTGCCCCGACCACGACCGCGTCCACGGCCTCTGGTGGCCTCAGTAGGTGGCACAGGTGGTCGTCTGTCGCGTTCAGTAGCTCGTGTTCTCACCATCTGTGAGAGAGTAGAAATAATAAAGGTTTAGTTCACAGTTCAACAAAGCCGCACGACAAGAGTTTCAAGAATATGAAGTATTTCCTATAGGTTCTGCAGCCTCTCGAAGATAAGTACAGACGTCTCCGTACCGATCCACGAGACTCTACTAAACCGGCTCATGACTCGCGAGACCAAGTAACCTAGGCTCTGATACCACCTTGTCACGACCCAACCCCGGTCGTGATGGCACCCAACACACTGCTAGGCAAGCCCGACCATTTAGACAACCTTGACCGATTAATCACAGAGGATAAATAAATATTCACAACTAAAATACCAAATTAAATGCGGAATTTTTGAAATAATTTCTAACATTCGAAACCCCAAAATAAAAATACTGATCAGCCCACAGAATCTGGTGTCACGAACATGAGCCTCTAATATAGAATATTCACCTATCACAAGTCTATCTAGGAAAAATGTGAACAAAAGGATAAAGATAGATGGGAGAGATCAAGGCTGCGAACGCCATGCAGCTACCTCGATACTCCCGGATACTGCTGCTCAGCTAAACAAATCCTCTCTCACCCTGTGGTGTACATGGATCTGCACACAAGGTGCAGGGAGTATTGTGAGTACTTCCAACCCAAAAAGTAATAAATATAAATGAAATCTAAGGATAAGAAATTCCAAATAAACACAAAGTAAAGCTATAAATACAGTAAATCAGCGAAGACAATTATAATAATACCACGACAGATAAAGAATTGACAATTAAAATATGCAGTGCAACACATAAACCGGTACTCTCCAGTACCCCGCTGCGGCGTGCAGCCCGCTCCATTTATTTAACGTCGACGGCGCTCACTGGGGGTGTGCAGACTCCGGGAAGGGCCCCTTACGGCTCAAGCGCAATAATAAGCCATCTCTTGGCATCAAACAGGCCCTTGGCCTCATATCACTATCATTATTATACCACTGCGGCGTGCAGTCCGATCCCATACTCAGTCCAGAATCACATAAGCCTTTCGGCACAATAATATAAAATATTCAGCCCAAACTTCATTTAAAAATATTACTTTAGTTTCTACTTTTAGAAAAATGGCTGAGTTTATAAAAATAGTGTTAAATACCAGGATTGAGTTCAATATCTAGAAATATGGTAAGAAACCAGTAAAAATAATCCCTGAAGGATTCAAGTAGTTGGCACGAAGCCCAATTATGATAATTAATCCATTTTTATAAGGATATCACAAAACTATAATCAATTAGGTAGTAATTTTATTAAGCGGGACGGACCAAGTCACAATCCCCGACGGTGCTCTACCCCACGCCCGTTATCCGGCGTGCAAGTCACCTCACATAGCACTACATTGTGCAAATTCGGGGTTTCAAACCCTCAACACAGCATTTATATTTATTACTAACCTCAAGCTGGCCAAAGTCCTAGCTTGCTATGCCCTTGCCTTTCGAATTAACCTCCTCGCGCGTCGAATCTGACCAAAACCACAAGGAATACGTCACAATATGCTAATGGGACAATACCCAATCGAAAATAATCGAATAATAGATAAATTCCCTAAATTAGCAAAAACCCGAGCCCCGGGCCCACTTCTCGAAATTCAGTAAATTTACCATTAACAGATTCCTTATCTCGCCACGAGTCTATACATATAAAGAACACCAAGATCGGAGTCCAAATGACCCCTCAAATTCCCATTTTTGTTCTCTTAGGTTTCAAGCCCTAAACCACCATTTTTAACCTTAATTCCTTGAGTTTTCAGTCTAATTTCATGTATTTGCAAGATAAAATCGTGTTCTAAGTCCACGGGACCTCAACCAAAAACACAAACATGACCCAACACCTTATTCAAACTTGCTTGAATCATCAAAACACCACAAATAACACCTAAACCATCAAATTACATCAAATTCAAGCCTAAGTTCATCCAAATCTTCTGGAACTCACATTCGATCAAAAACCCAACCAAAACACCTCCGAATGACCTGAAATTTTGCACACGCATCCCAAATCACCTAACGAAGCTACTTCAACTCTCGGAATTCCATTCCGACCCTCGGATCAAATTCTCACCTATCAATCGGAATTCGCCAAAATACTAACTTCACCAATTCAAGCCTAATTCTACACCGGACCTCCAAAATTACTTCCGATCACACTCCTAAGTCACAAATCATCCCCCGAAGCTAACCGAATCATCGGAATTCATATCCGGGCCCTCTAACACATAAGTCAACGTCCGGTTGACTTTTCCAAAATAAACCTTCCTTAAAGAGACTAAGTGTCTCATTTCCTTCTAGAACCACTCCAAATCGGCTCGTTTACGTCCAACACTGATAATGAAGCATAAAGAAATAGAAAATAGGAAAAAATGGGACGGTAAATCACGTGACGACGGGTTGGGTCGTCACATCAGATATATGTGGTGGAGATAAGGATATTGGATAGGGTTATTAAGATACAGACCAATTAGAAGGTGTGATTTTGATACGCATTCTAACCAAGTCAGTGAAGTCCTCAGCATACTTAGACACATATCTATATCACTGTCCAATTCTAAACATATAATGCAGCGCCAATCCAAAATTGCTACAAGAATGAACCTTAGAGCTACTTCTTAGCAATGTACAATGCCCGAAATGCAGGAACCCCAAACAAGACAATCAAGTTTGACACATAAGTACCAAGTCTCAACCACAACTACAACCTAAACCATTGACTCTCAGTCAGTCACAGAGAAGTTGGATACCAATAATACTGAAATAGGCACATCAATAGGAAGAAAAAGGGATATTACCATATCCACCCGTGCAGATTTGACTTAAACCAAAAACAGCTAACTTGAGAGCTCACCCGTGCAGATTTGCTGCCAAAATTACTACAGAAAACCGATCAGAAATAACCTAGATTTCAACTTTTAATTGCTGCAATTCTGCTGTTAAGTTGGAGCTCAGCAAGAAACAGGACAGTATTAGATTTTTAAACAGGAAGAAACAAGACAGTGTCAGCAAGAAACATGACATTTTGACATTATGCAATTCTCCTATGGCAATCTTAATTCCATGAATATTAAAGAAAAAGTCGTCCTTTCTTATTAATATCCGGTATATTTTATTTTGTAACACCAACTTGAGAATTTTTACTAATTAAATTCCACATGGACATAGGTTCTACCTGTCGTATATATAAATGTAGATGCCTTACCAAACTAACCAAAGCAGGCTTAAATACATCTCTAGCTCTCTGCTTCTTTCAAAAATTGGAAAAAAAATATCAAGAGAAAATTACAAAGAAACAGAAAATGGGTTGTTGGTATGCTGAAAATGCCAATAAAGCTTTTCTCAAAACCATGAACATGGTAAGTACAATTATGAACTTATCATATCTGCAATCTGATATATAATTCAAATGATTTTTTCTCCTCAAGTTGTTACTAATGTTATGTTGATCTGATTCAGGGAAAGAGAGCTACAGAACCAAACGGAGCAGAGTTCATCTCCGCGCTCGCAGCAGGAAATAATGTACAACTTATGGTAGTTGCTTATGCAAATGTTGCAGACTCCACCACCCTTGCACTGGTGGCAGCAGCTCAACAAACAGGAGGACGTGTCGTAGGAGAAGGGCTGTTGCTGACCAGAATTGGTGCAAAGGCGAAAAAAGTTACGGCTCAGGGGATGGAAAATAGAGGACATTGGATTGTTAAGGTAGATAAATGCATAGGAGAAGAACATGTATACAGAGTAAAATCTCCTCGAAGGAGAGTGGTTGAAGCCTAAATCTTGATACATTATACTTGCTACCGGATACAACTAGTCTTTTAGAGAATTTTAGTAGATTGGAATTGTAAATACTTATTTAATGTAGAATTCTCCCTAATAGATTGGGAAGAAACTGCATTATGAACCCGCACGTTCTACAATTTGAAGGAAACAAGAGTGAAGGCATCATGACATTTGCATTAGATTTTGTTTTACTTTGAAAGATCATATTCTTTAAAAAAATTCAAAACACTAGGACTGATCATTGTGATACTTCTTCAAGATAACATCCTCTGTTTCTTTTGGCTAAGCAGGGATTGGGAGCTAAAATAGAATGATAAAGGTGGCATCTTTCTTGCAAGTATACAACAACAAAGAGTCGTCAAGGCAACCACAGTACTACGCAACGATAAAGGGACGGAGGCGAAGTTAAAAAATGACTAAACTAACCAGACTTAGCCATCTTACTAACTTCCCTCTAAAAAAATAGAAGAGAAAGAGAGAGAGAGAGAGAGAGAGAGAGAGAGAGAGAGAGAGAGAGAGAGAGAGAGAGCAGTGGTAGAAAAGCAATAAAAGGGGTGTAACATTTGGAGTATGTACTGACCTTGATTGTTAGTCCCAGTAGATATAGACGATTGATTAGTTGCATAGCACCTTGTTGTGCAAAGGAAGCTTCTCCAGGTGAACAAGCATTGAAAGCTAGCATGTTAGGATCAACCCGTAATCCTGGATTCATTCTCCATTCGAAGCTCGTCATTCTCATAGGGTTCAAAATGGTCTTTCTTTAACTGATTTTTATACTTTCTCCAAGCATTTTGAATTGATTGAAAACCCCACTTTTTTGCATCTTCATGAATGTCATATTTTCCCTACAAATTTAATGCATTTAGGTTAGTATAAACAATATGAAATATCCACAGCACCTATTATATATTGTGAACTTCAAACCTTGATATATTTCCACATATCTTCTTTTCTCTCAAGTTTCCTCCAATTAAACACATTAAGAGAACAAAAGGTTGCATTCCTTGCCAATGTATCGAGGAAGCTACCCAACTTATTTACCGCTTCATCAGTAGGACCTATGGGTTGATTGTTCTGATTTAGCACAATTTGATTGCGCTCTTTCACTCCACAATAGTACAAAGCAAAGATAATCATCAATCACTATTGTTAGTTAATTTTATTCACTCCACAGATATACTCATCTGTCCATCTTAGGAGATTCATCCAACTTTTGTCACCGTAATCCATTATTATCCTATATAACATATTCAAATCACCAAAATTAATATTCAAGGTAAGCAAAGTTAACTCTTATCCATATTAGGCTCAAATTAAGTATAATGCGAAAACCTAAATAACCACCTGATTACATGGACTCTTTATTTACTTTGATGTACTAGATAGAATTTAGATGTGCTTATATCAGATACTCACCTATAAGTGAGTTCATGTAATATAAATAACCACAATTCGCCTACAATATTTAGCCCAAAAATAGCTCCGGATGGAATCTAAAACTGATCAAGAAGCTCATGATTTCCAAATAGTGTTAGTACTTTCCACATTGAGAAGAAAACATATGATCAGTTTAACCTAGGTTGAGATATGTATCACTTTGTGCATACAATTTTAATGGTGACTTCGACAATAAGAAATCATATTAGCTATGAGTTCAGAGTGTTCTGAAAGAAAAGAAAGTTGCAGCAGCATATATCTGCTCCTTAGCAAATTCCAAGTCAACATTATATCAAAAAAAGATTTCGCGATTGAAAGCCCTTACCGCTTTTCAGTTAACACGACTTATTCGGACAACATTGTAACATATCAATTGAAGGTAAGTTACAACAACAAACACATAAACTGGAGTTTCTGGCTTATGGTTGATAACAATGAGAAACTATATCCTTTAGATTCTGGCTTATGGTTGCTAACAATGAGAAAAATCATTAGCGTGGCAAAATAAGGGATATGGATATCTACTTGTAACAAGCAAACATATTCAGGTTTTTGCTCATCTTTTGACTTCAGTATATAATGAAAAGATATTAAAATGTGCTAATTAAGGTCACATATATGCTAAGAACTCATAGATATCAAGAACAAAAGGGAGCAATTATAGTACAACAAAATCCTAATAGAACTCTAACTTAGATTAAAAGCTTCAGTAGAAAAAACTCACAGCTTTAAAGCTGTTAAGTTGAACAAGAAAAAAAAATTAACAAAGATAACTAAATCAAATAGTGATATATCTAACAAAATATAAAATCAAAACCTATCAATTGTACCTACGTAAAGCTTAATTTCAATGAATTCACAATTTCAAGCACAATAAGAAGACATGCGCCATTGTTTTTAATCTCCATTCAATCATACTATGTCGCTCAAATACTCCCAAAAATAAAAATCTGTTGAATCCGATAATAACGAGCATTAATACTAAAATATTCATTCAAAAATACAACTATCGAATGCGGTTATCTAAAATTTAAATTAAAAAGAGATTAAAAAACTTACCGTGGTTTATCCCACGGCTATCAGTTGCAATTTCTTCCTCACTAACGGAATCTGTAAATTATGGCTCAACTATTGAGAAATTGCAAAAGGAGGTGGTCGAGCTTAATCGAGGAAAACCCTAAAATTTTGGGGCTATTTGAAAATGTGGAGCTTGGATTAATAGAAGGAGGTGGTTGTTTCAGGTGGAGGAGACAAAGTTTATGGGTGAAGAAAAAAGAAAATCAAATCTTGGAACTAGTCAAAGAGCTGGAACGATTTTGTTGACGGCGAGATGGTGGTTGTTGTTGACGGCCGTAGAAGGAGGTGGTTGTTGACGGCCATAGCTGTTACATAGTCAGAGGTTCTACTGCGGACGTTGACGGCGGGATGGTGGCAAAGTGGGCGGTTGATGGCTGCCTTTCGATGGTTGTTACAGAGTCGTCGTTCTGGGTGAAGTCCCTTTTGAGAGGGATGGCCTTTCGATAGCCTTTAGTTATTTTTAATTTTATTAGGTATAGAAATTAATTAAGACAAAAAGAAATTTAAGTAAAAATAGGGGTTCTAGCGCGAGTTTTACGAAAATTCAAGGGGGTCGAAATTTTAGGAGGGAAATAACAACCGTTCCCATTGCATTTTTTTCAAGATCCGTGGCAACAGATTTATTTATTGGCATGGTTAGCATAAGCGTTGCAAAAAATAAACCCCTATGGGAACGGTTTTTAGTTAATGGCAACGGTTTTATAGCCAAACTGTGCTAGTATCACCCATGTAATATTACAACGGTTAGAACCGTTCCGATAACTGCTCTGTTGGAACGGTTTCTGAACCGTCACAAAGATATCTGTTCCAATAGGCCCATTTTCTGGTAGTGTTGTATACATCTCTTGGATGGTTTTTCCTTCCTTCATGGTAAAATTCTCATATTGAGAATACAGCAATGTTCCTCTTGGTCTCTTCACTTGAGGAGTTCCTTCGTGAGCCACTTGCAAAGTGTCCCAAATTTCCTTAGCAGTAGTACATCTTCGAATTCTGCTGTACTCATCTGGACCAAGTCCACACACAAGCCACTTCTTGGCCTTAGCATTCTTTTCCCACTTCTTCAAGTCCTCAGCAGTGCAGTCAGCTCTAGTCTTTGGCATATCCACTCCTTCAGCATTCTTCTTCATGGTAGCCAGGGGACCATCAGTAACAATGTCCCAGAGTTCATAGTCCTCTCTGATGATGTGATCTCTCATCTTGTTTTTCCACCAGGAGTAGTACTGGCCATTAAAGAGTGGAGGCCTAGCAGTGGATTGTCCTTCCCAGTTTTCAGGTGGTGCACTCATCTTGATCTGTTCCTAAGGTGTTAGCCTCTTCAAGGATAACCCACTCTGATACCAATTGATGTTTTATACCTCAATAATACACAAGAGGGGGGGCGTTGATTTGTGTGATGAGCAATTTTTCGCTTATGTTGTTTATGGAAGGACCTGGTTCTTCTATGTGTTCCTTAACCTACTATTGAAGAAATAATAAATGCGGAAAGTAAAGAACATAAGTATTTTACGTGGAAAACACCTGGCTCAAAAGGTGAAAAAACCACGACCTACTTTCCAGTAGGATTTTCCCAAACTCTCCACTAAAATCACTGAGCCAAAAATTGCATTTCAAAAACTCTTTTGTAAACCTAGGACTAACTCTAATCCCGTTGTAGCACACAGCCTCAACTGTTGCGACAACTTCAAGTTAACTCTAACTTGAAAACTCTGAGTACCTAGTACAATTGCTTCTAGATAAAGATAAAAGGTAAAATATATAAACACCTACTACAATTGAACTAGAATAAAAGACAGACACTTGGAACTAGTTCTTCTATCTGGTTCAAGTAGCTTCAGGTTTGCACGCTTCACGTGTAATTATCTCTATGTGCGTTACATGTAAAAGAGAACAACACTGATATTTATGGAGTTAGTAAATAGAGATTGACTAGAAGTCTTATGCTACTCTTCCTTGGTGGAAGAGTTCTAGTTGATCTCAACCTCTAACTCCTCCTCTTTCTTAAGCCGTGTTCTCTTTGAGTAAGGAGTTCTTCTCCTTATCCAATATGCAACATTTTCGATCAGGATCAGGAGATATCACTTCTGTTAAGTTAAGTTTATCTCTTTCACATGCATCTCACATGCTTGAGTTAACCATATCTGTGCTTCACTAGGATGAACCTGGTCCATGTCTGAGTTCCTTTGTCAGTCTTCAAAACTCACCTTTACTTGGGCCAACACTACCTAAATAACAAATTTCCTTTTAAACTTTTGTATCACAAGAAACTCAATTACTCTCATCTGATGAGCTTTGGTTGCCTTTGTTACCCTACCGTGTCTAAGGTACACAGGGATAAACTTGAGCCTAGAACAACTCACCATGTCTTTATAGGCAATCCTTTTGGGACAAAGGGTTACAAAGTACTAAGCCTAGCCATTAGGAAGATACATATCTCTAGAGATGTGATGTTTCATGAAAATGTCTTTCCCTTTACTCTAACTCCTAATAATATTTTCCCATATAATGTCTTTAAATCAGTCACAGTTCCTACTTATATTGAGAGTGAAATTCCACTTCCTGATGTTCAAAGTGCTGCAGATATTATATCTCCAGGCGTGCATCAACACCCTGAATTTTCTCCTGTTAATGATAGTTCAACACACACACCTAACACCTCATTCCCTTATGGCTCTGTCCTTGCATCTTCATATGAAGCTGCTAGTCACAATTCACCCACATCTACTTAATCAGAAACATCTATAATCAGGAAGTCCAACAGAACACCCAAAACTCCTACTTACCTCAAAGATTATATATGTACCCTTCCTAACAGAACTCTACCTGCTACCTCTCAATGCTCACCTTCTTTAAATATACTCTTCTTCAATCATAATCACATTACCCCTGATGCTCTGTGTTTTGAAAGTCAGCACTTAGGGTGTGTTTAGTATGAAGGAAAATATTTTCCAATTTTTCCATGTTTGGTTGGCTTAAATATTTTGGAAAACATTTTCCTTATGAACTCATTTTCCTCCAATTGGAGGAAAATGTTTTCCTTATCAAGAGAAAGGAAATCATTTTCCAAAACTCCTTCTCAACCTTGCCTACCCTCACCAACCCACCCCACCCCCTCTCTCCAAAAAAAGTTTTTTTTTTTAATTTTCAGTTTTTCCGTTACCACCCACCCTACTACCCCTCCACCCTACCCCCACCCCCAACCCCACCCCCACCCCCCTCCCGTAAAAAAATATTATTTTTTTACCTTTTTTTTTATTGTAATTTCAAATTTTTGTTTCTTCGTTTTTCTGCACCACCCCCCCCCCCCCCCAACTGCGCTTTTTTTTGTAATTTGAAATTCTATTTTTTTTTCATTTTTTCTGCCCCAACCTCACACCCACCCCCCCGGTCCTTGCCCCCTCCCCCCTACCCCCCCCCCCCCCCCCCAAAAAAAATATTTTTTAATATATTTTTCAATTTTAATTTTTTTATTTATCGGTTCAAAATTTTGCAAGTTCCAAAGTTATGAGTTCGGAGGTTTATGTGTTTGGAAGTTTACAGGTTTAGAAATTATACAGTTTACGGGTTAGAAATTCCGCGGTTTCGAAAGTTTAGCGGTTCGAAAGTTTATGAAAATTGTGGGTTCGAAAGGTTGTTGGTTTGAAAGTTTATGGCTTCATGTTTGTTATATCTAAATCATTTATGAATACTCTTGAGAAGTCATTTTCCTTAATTTGCGTACCAAACACTGGAAAATAAATAAGATTACTACTTGTTTTCCAAGAAAATATTTTCTTGGAAAACATTTTCCGCGGAAAATATTTTCCGTTATACCAAACACACCTTTAGTGACAAATTAAGGCAAGCAGTGAGCCATCCTCATATGGAGAGGCAGCACTTAATCCTGCATGGCAAGCAGCCATGACATGAGAATTTGAAGACCTTCATGCCAATAATACATGGGACTTAGTACCCTTGTCAGCTGAAAAATAGGCAATGGGTTGTAAGTGAGTTTACAAAGTCAAGCATAAAGCAGATGGCAACATTGAGAGATTTAAGGCTAGACTAGTGGTGAAAGGTTATACTCAACAAGCAGGGATTGACTATAGAGAGAGTTTTTTCCCTGTTGTCAAGATGACAATAGTTAGAGCCTTGGTTACTGTTGCTGTGAAGAAAGGCTGGGATATATTCCAACTTGATGTAAATAATGCATTCCTTCACGGCGACCTATATGAAGAAATATATATGAAGGTGCCACCAGGTCTTCTGATTGATCAGTCTAGCTCACATAAGATGGTCTGCAAGCTAAAAAAGTCTTTGTATGGACTGAAACAAGCCAGCAGCCAGTGGTATGCCAAGTTGACTGAAGACCTATCATCAATGGGGTACAAACATTCTGAGAATGACTATTCAATGTTCTCCAAAAAGACCTCATCCTCCACTATCTTTGTAGCTGTGTATGTTGATGATGTTATCATCATTGAAACTGATTCAATGGAGATAGCCAACTTGAAGGCATTCCTTGATAAGCAGTTTAGGACCAAAGACCTAGGGAGACTTCACTACTTCTTGGGCTTAGAAGTTCTTTACAAGTGATGGTGTTACATTTCTCAAAGGAAGTTTACCTTAGACTTGTTAAAGGAGTATGACGCTTTTGCCTACAGCACCTTATGTTCCCCTCTTGATCCTACTCTAAAATTAAAAGCCAATGAAGGGACTCTTCTGCCAGATCCCACATATTACAGGAAACTAGTGGCAAGCTGAACTTCTTAACTAACACCAGACTAGATATAGCATCAGTGTGCAGCTTCTCAGTCAATTCATGCAAGCACCCATAGATACACACTTGAATGCAGCTTTCCATCTTTTCATATATCTCATGAAGGATCCAATACTAAGTATATTTTTCTCCAATAGCACTGATTGTTCCATTTCTGCATATTGTGACTCTAACTGGGCAGCATGCGCTGATTCTAGGAGATCTATTACTGGCTATCATGTTTAGGTGGGAGATAGTCCTATTAGCTGGAAGTCCAAGAAACAAGAGAACATTTCCTTGTCTTCAGCTGAAGCTGAATACAGGTATCTTAGGAAAGTTGTTGGGGAATTAGTGTGGCTAAGCATGTTATTTGAAGAGCTCACTATCCCAGAGTTCAGTCCTATTGAAGTCTTCTGTGATAGCCAATCTTCCATCCACATTGCTCACAACCTAGTGTTTTATGAGCGGACCAAGCATATTGAAGTATATTGCCATTTTGTCAGGACCAAACTCCAGGAAGGTATGATTTCTCTCCATCATGTAGCCTCTACTGATCAGTTGGCTGATATTCTTACCAAAGCTCTCACAGGAGTTAAACACACTACTATCCTTGACAAGTTGGCTGTGAGATCCTCCCATCCAACTTGAGGGGGGCGGGGTATTGAGAGACTTAATTAATTATTATATTGTTCCCGCTTTGTACTGTGCTGAGTAGGATGTAACTATATCTAGTTAGTTGTAGTAGTTATAGAATTAGTTGTATTTGTATAGCTGTCATACGTGTACATATATACACATTTGCAATAATGAGAAACACAGTATAGTTTCATTTTACAATTCATTCCATATTCTCTCTCTACTCTCTTAGAACTTTCAAAAACCTTCATTGGAGCTTCTGTGTCAGCTTCATCTCTTCTTCATAGTGATAATCTCAATAATAACAATGATTTTTTCCCACCTCCCTAGGAACTCCCTGTTTTGTTCCTTTAATGACTGAACTCACAACCTCAAGGTTGAAGGTGAAGGGTGCTTACTACTTGAGCAACCCTATCTTGTGTGCAGTGATGGTTGTGAGGAGGCTTGGTTAACAGCAGTGGTGACAAAATGAAAATAATAATAATTTTTCATCCATATTATCTAGTAAAAAATGGGTTGGATAATGAACATTTTAAAAATCAGTCCAAACATGGATAAGATTAATGTTATCTACTTAAGAATCAGATAATCAATGGATAACCAATATGTTTAACTTTTACATTTGCAAAGACTCAAATTGAGGGTTCCTCAAATTTGAAAAACTGGAAATTCTCCCAAAATGATCATACTTTAAGAAGTCATGAATAATATGGATATCCATATTGTCTGCCATTAATTAACTCATTTTTTATCTATATTAAATATGGGTAGGATCAGATATTTTATCCATTTTTGCATTACTCATTTTTAATCAGCCCATATCTAACACGACCCGCCCGTTTGTCACCCTAGTCAACAATAATAATTGCGAGATGGTGGCTAACAATACAACTATGTGCATGGTATGTAGTGGTTGGTGGGATGGCTAGCTGCTGGTGGAGATGGTTGGTAGCTAGCGGTTAGTGATGGTGGCTCTATGATGAAGCCCGGTGGAGTGGTGGTGGGCTGGTGGCGGTGGCTGTAAAATTGATGATAGTGGAAAAAGTAATGATAAAGTTAGGTCACCTCCACATGAATGTATTTGAGTTAACAAAGTCTTAATAATTTTAAACTTTATACAACCAAACGAGACAGAAAAAATCCGAAGAAACTACGTAATTGGTAAATAGAGAAACTGAAAGCAGGAAGCTAGCATTCCTGAAGGAAATCATTTAAATTTGGGGCAGGCAGCATTTAAGCATTTTCTTCAAAGCAACAGCCGAGCAATTTCTAATTGCCTAGCGAGGAAAATGCTGTGGATTTGGCCAATTTTGCATTTATTAGAAAGGGATAAGAGATAAATTCTTTCAACTGTCTGATTCTGGGTCAACCAGATCACAAGTGTTAATCCGATATTTATTGGCATAAGATGAGTCATTCCACCACATGGAAATAAAGATTGTACTAGATGATATTTTGATTTATTTTCTATGTATTTTAAATTAATAAATTTAATTTGAACTTTGACATGCATACTTATAAAAGAAGAGCTGAAAAATACTAAATTGTTAAGTACTCCGTCTTTTGTTGAGGGAACATGAGTAGTAGTACGAAGATTTCTTTCTTCCTTACTTCCCTTTTGGGGGGGGGGGGGAGTGGGGGAGGGGTTGAAGGGAAGTAATTAGGATTGTGCATCCGATTTATCGATTCGATTTTGACCCTTATCGATAATTACTTATCGATTATCAATTTGTACATATGCTTATCGTTATCGTTCCAATAAGATTTCGATTTTTTCGATTTCGATTTATCGATTTTTGGGGCTTATCGATTCGGTTATCGATTACACCAATAAGAAAATTTGCAGGATTCTACGGAAAGTATATCGCTATAAACGCGCCTATAACAAACTCAAATTTCATTCACCACCCTTCTTCTATTTATACCTTTCAAAAACTCTCTCTCCCAATTAGAACAACTATTTCAAATTCCAAATACCCTGTACACTATCAATAATTAGAAGAAATCAATAATTAATGGAAACACTAATGGAGGAAGAAGAGTACAACTGGAGAGAAGTGAAGCTTCCATCGCTCATACCAATGGTGTCGCCGCCTGAATTGGAGAGAGAAACAAGAGAGAGGCGCCGTGGAAGCGACATAGTCATCGCTATTGATCACGGTCCTAACAGCAAGCATGCTTTTGATTGGGCTGTCACTCATATTTGCCGTCTCGCTGATACCATTCATCTTGTCCACGCCGTCTCCAGTTAATTTGCTTTTCTTTTTCTTTTTCTTATTGGAACCAAAATAATGGGTAGAAGAAATAATAGGGTTAGGGACTTAGGGTAAAGGAAAGGGTATTATAGAATAAGGTTATATTTGTCTTTGTAGTATATCTTATCGGTTTATCGATAAACCGATAATCGAAGAGGACAAAACCGAAATCGAAATCGAAATCGAAATCGATAACTCGATAAGGAAAATTTCGAAATTGATAGATCGATAAACCGATAATAAATAATCGATTCGATTTATCGATAAACCGATTCGAATGCACACCTCTAGAAGTAATTGTTTTAACATGGATTACAAAGAAAATATAAACATTTAACTCCGAAGGACACTAGTACCTTGTGAACTAGGGATTTTGCATTTGAGCTTTGTGAATAAAGAGACTTATGGCATGGCAGGGATACTGACATGAATCCAACTTACTTCTGGCCAATGATCAGTACCGTATAGACAATAATAATAATAATAATAATAATAATAATAATAATAATAATAATAATAATAATAATAATAATAATAATGACACTTAAAATTTTATTAAATTTTGCCGCACATCTAGTACATACAAAAGTTGGAGTAATAAAAAAACTAAATAACCAAATTAATAATAAACCAAACTTTATTTTGTTAAAGGAAGATTCATTTTAGAATATACATTATCTACAAATTTACAGTATTTCAACCTAAGCATTCAAAATAACCACTGCATTATGTACACGGTCGAAATTAAGTATGCCTTATTTCATAGGCTCGAGGGGTCGCCTTAAGCCCGAATTCAGGACAGATCGGGTTCGAGCTCGATGAATCAGGCTCAAGCTCGATGATAGAGTACAAGGCTCGAAGAATTAAGTGCTCAAGGAACGTTGGGGCTCGACTATGACTAGGCCTCGAGATAATGCCGCTATAGATTTGTAACAGAATGAGCAAGATTCCTGCCACGTCCCCAAAATCATGGCGTAAATCCCAGAATAGATTTGTACGAATCCGTACTAGGCGGTTAGACAGCTGTCCCAATAAGATTCTTTACTGTAAATAGAAATGTACCTTATTTAGGGTTCCCCTATTATATAAAGGGGACCCAATCATTTGTAAAGATCATCTAATCATTGGAAAAGAATATACTCTCTTACTTTCTCGCCCATTGTTCATCAGAATTGTCCTTTAGCTTTATTATTCTTGCTCTATTGTTCTTAATCTGTCTCGAGGTCACTTTGGTTCGAGGTCGATACTGCCTAGCAACACTGATTTGATTTATTCATTTCTTTCATTTATACGTTATACTTTTTGATTATTAATTAGTATTGAACATGTCTTTAAAATCACAAATCAAATTTAATTGGTGCTGGTATTTTTGAGATAAACACATTACTACTCTATGCATATTTTACTTGCCTCCAAACGATCACAAATATTATATTATTAAATTTTTCAAGAGAGAACAAACCGTTGAATACATGCCATTTTTCTAATTGTTCTCGTGGAAGAAGGGATCTATAGAATGAGTGCCTCAAGTTCAACTACTTTGAGATCAAATCAAATACGAACATTGAAGGTTCAAGGACATTCGAGAAAGTTGAACCCCACACTTTTGAACTTGTCATATTTGATTTGCTACTCGCTCAATCTTGATTTATCCACAATGTTCATTGAACAAATTACCCTTGCACAAAATTAAAAAGCATGTTATTGCTTAATGTTTATTCTCAAAGAATAAACAGGGGTAGGAAACTAAACAAAAATAGAAGAAGTCAACGACTCAACGTTGACTAAAAAAGGAAATGATCATCTACGATTGACTAGCTCGAGGTGGCTCCGACCACTTCTCCACATGCATTCTAGCTTTTTCAGCCTGCCAAGAAATATATAATTTTATTGTTAAGATGAAGGGTTTTGATAAAAGGGGGAAAAAATGGAAAACAAGAAGCCCTAGAGTTTTGCATTTTCCTGGAAAAAGATCATGACATACCTCTTTTTCCCAATCACAACGATACGTTATAAAAGCCAGTATTATCGTCTGCAAAGCTGTCCCTCCAAAAATCATTCCTGCCCACATGCCCTGCAATTTCCATTTTTCATTTATAACCACAAAATTTGTCACTCCGCAATGTAGATCCACATTCCCAATATAGGAGAAAAATAAAACCACACATTTAATTATTTTCTTAAACTAAATATACAAAGGAGTACACGGTATGATCTAAAAAGTATTTACACAATCAGATTGCTTATAAAATAGTTACAAGCAAATTTGATGATAAATATTAATTTATTAATTTTAGTAACATGATTAAGAAAAAAAAAAGAGACCAACATACCTCAAGACCAGTGTTGAGAACCATACCCATAAGAACTCCAAGAGGGACCCCAACAAGGTAATAACAACCTAGATTAATATAAGCCACTTTTGATTGCCATCCTGATCCAACAGCAACCCCTGTAACAAATATTGCATCTCTCTATTAAAAGTGATCTTTCCCACGGGCAGTATATAAAAGTTAAACTCTTATAATATGTTGTACTTAGAACAAAAAAGTAATGTAATTACCGGATAAAACTGGTTGAACACTGTTTAGAAGAATAGTAACGGCAAGAAGGCATGATATCTTCTTGACAGCATTTAGGACATCAAGGCTTGATGAGAAGATTAGAGCAAATTTATCTTGATATATCATTATTACTACACAAAAGATTAACCCAATCACGGTGGATTGTGCCACTGATACCACTGTTGCGAATTTTGCGGCCTTTCCTCTTCCAGCACCTAGTTCATTTGCTACTCGCACTCTGGGAAGAACAAAATGATTATATGGTGAAGCAATATTAGGTTCTTCATTTGTACAAGTAAGCAATAGTGAATACTCCCTCCGCTCCAATTTTATGTGATGATATTTGATTGGGAACCAAGTTAAAGAAATAAGTAGCAAAAGACTTTTAAAACTTATGCTCTAAAACAATCCAAAAAAGAATTTGTGGTTATAAATCATCTTATTAAGGGTAAAATCGGAAGTTTATAGTTAATTCTTTCTAAATTTAAAACTAATTTATTCTTTTTGGAGCTAACTAAAAATGAAAGGGTATTACATAAATTGGGACGGGCGGAATACCAACACACACATATATAGCTCAAGCAAGCATACACTTTTCGACTTAATATGATAGTCCAAGTAAATAGTCATAAACTTAACAAATGCTCAAGGTACTTAAATGTTTTTGAATGCTTATTTATAAAAGGTCCGTAGGTACTTTTGACATGCAAACAATCACTTAACATAAGCTAAAAGTCCTCTAAAGGAGTACAAATAGATGTAGCTGCTATGAGTGTGATTGATGAAGAAAAATATACTTTCTCGTAGACTAGAATATATGTGTCAAGAATTCTTGTCTTTATATAGTTGTATCGTATTTACGTCCCAATTTTGTCGTCCTATGCACATAAGTTGAAATGGTGGAGTAGGTAGACTTGTAAAAGAAAGCTTTAATTTTGCTTAAGGGATTAAAAGCAGACACAAAGAAGGCTACATTTGTACACCTAACACATTGTTTGCACCTTTCATGCTCAATTGACTATTTAATTTATATATACTAACCCTATGTGAAAAAAATATAAATTCCTGGTGGGATAAATTAAACCATCTGGTATTTTCAACAGATCAATGATCATATCATTCATTTCCTTCTTTCTGGTTTATAAAAGCTAAAATATGAGGACAATCATTGAACTTATCAGTTCAAACTCTAATGTGAATTTCAAAAGCAAACCAAACGACAGACAATCGTTCATCTAATTGTCACTATCCATTTAATTTGCATATTAACCAAATGGTACAAAAGAGACGAGGACATCATTTTCTACATTAATTGTGTAGGTTGTTTATAGAAATACGTCTTTGTGTCAATTATCATGCATCACACATGTTTAGCTCAAAGCTAGAAGCCAGAAGGAGCTGAATATACAAGAGCAAAGGACAGGACGTAAGGCCCGACTATAATAATTAGTAGAGACTGGGACAAGTCGTGATGTTAGGTTTCTAATCTTCGTTACATAATTAAAGCACTTTTTCAGGTCGAAAAGACTCAATATTGCTTCTCTACCTGTTTAAAATCCAACATCCAGGACAGATGTTCGCTGGTTAACTTCATTATTTCTTCTTTTAAAGAAAGCAAATGTGTGACTATAGAACCTTCTTATTTTATTCTATTCTGCTTTATGCATATTTGGTTTTCAAACCATTTTTATAATAAAGAATATTTTGATTATTATAAATTAAATCTCCAATTTTAGACATATTACTTGCAAGTATCTCTTACTTATTTCTCTTTCTGTCACATAATTTTCTTTTTAGTCTATTGTAAATTTTATATTTAAATTTTTTTTTAATCCTTATTGAGATGATTTATAACTATACAAATATCTAAAGTTTGTTTTAGATCACAACTTTCAAAAAAAAAAAATTAACTCCATATGTAAGGAAATAATATCACATAATTGGTAACGGAGAGAATATCTTACTTGTCTGCCCAAAGATAAATTAAAAGAACACTTTATAATAAGAACAAGATTTTATATATAAAAGTAAAGAAAATACTAATACCCGGTGGCAGCGAGGAAAGCAAGCGGTATCATCATCTCCCAACCATTAATATTCATGCTGCAATAGAGTCGGTCAAAAGTACAATAAGAATGTAAAAATAAAAAAACAGAAAAGGAAAGATAAGAACTGAAGAGGGGGAGTCGAAAGAAAAAAATTGTACGTGAAACTCGAATTGATTTTTATAAGGAACCAAAGAAACGACGAATGGCTTACCAGATGGACAACGCATCAAGAGCCAGCGTTGCATTCTCCAAATACCCAGTCATCAACATCAATATCCTATAGTACCAGTTCTCCAAGCTGCAAATAAATGTTCAATACATAATTATAAGATTGTGATTCTTGTAATCACAATTTTTATTCCCAAATCTTGTCTTCAAATAGTATAATTAAGTCAGATATCCAAGGAGATTTACAATTAAAATCATTAAATATTTTTGTTTAAGAGCAGTATTCCCTCTGTTTTAATTTAGTTGACACAGTATTAATTTTGCTTACCAAAGCATGACGCCAGAAGCGGCAGAGAGTCGAATGAATTCCCAAAGTCCCGAAAATGCTTGTGTAGAGAAACCACTCCACGTTTCTGGACATCCACCACATGCGGTGTACCCAAACAGCCCAATAAACAACAACCACCACGATATATCCAGTGCCACGGCGGCTCCCACTATCCCAAGATTCATTTTGTACACGAACAACCAACTAACCACCGTGTGAATCGCCAGCACCGCCAGTGAAACCCAAGCGAGAACCGGCGTCTTCAGCTGGCTTTGCAAAAACCTTTGTATCGGAAACTGAAACGCAAAGCTGAAGTGCAGCGGTATAAACCACAGCGCCACTACTCCTGATAGTTCTGCCACGTCATCCGGTTGGCCTAACGCTTTTAAAATTGGGGTGGCGAATATGTAGAGAGGCAGCAATAGGAAACAACATAGAAATAGAACGATCCATGATCTTTGCATGTATATTCCTAACATGTGATGTTTTTTTGCTCCAAAAGCTTGTCCACATAACGTCTCTAATGCACTCGCCATTCCTAGCTACATTTCCATGTCAAAAATCATACCCGAAAAACAGAAGTTACTCACTCACTTTTGTTGATTGGCAACGTACATATAGTAAGAAATTCTAACAAGAAAACCGACAAGTAAAATAGTGCTGGATTCAGAATTTTAAATTCGTGGGTGCTCGCCAAAAAATAAAATTGAAAGAAAGAGAAAAAAATTTAGGCTTAATATATATTGAAATATTTTGATAATTGTCTATGCTAATTTATTAAATTTTGTCAAAGATAACGGGTGCTTGAGCACCCGCAAGTGGCCATGTAGATCCGCCACGGTTAACAATAGTAGATAAGAATGAAACATGTAACCTAAAAATAATTCTTGTATTATTTTTGTTACTATACCAGAAGCTTAATTATTATATGTCACATCAATCTGTGTATATATAATATTGAAGGGAGATATACATACAAGGAGGCCAAAGTTGAGGCCAACAATGACGGTGTTAGAAATGGAGATGGCAGCAAGTTCAACTTCACCAAGGTGTCCAGCAAAACCTTGAGTGATAACGTTCATGGTATAGGAAGCTATACGGCTGAAGATGGACGGACCAACGATATGCCATAGTTTCTTGGTTTCAATCCATACTCTTGTTTTCAGATCCTTATCATCATCTTCATCAACTCTTTCAACTGTATTTTTCGACAGCAACCAGTTCGCGGAGGTTGCCTCCGCCAGCAACGGTTGCCGGTTTTCGTCGTTATCTTTGTCGCTGCCCATTTTGTAATATACTAGAATAAGGCAGAGCAAGGTGTAAAATTTAGTAGGTGGTTACCAAAATGAGAGTTGTATATGAAAAATCGTGGGGCGATTTTGTAGGGAGTTTATAGAAGAACCCAAGTAATACGATGACGGCGTAAAGTTTTACATTCAGCGTAATTGGACTGATAGCAAAGTAGTTGTCAATTTTGAATTGTTCGGATCATTTCATTTACAACTTCGATCAGTATGGACAGTCTTTTTTTGTCAACTACTAGTTTTAATACTAACAGAAATTACATTTACAGTCAGCAATACTAATTAAATTACATTAACAGCCAGTACCTATTAAAGTAATCTGAATGAATCTTAAAATCGAAAAATTAAACTGGTCTTAGACTGATCGATCCATCCATGTGATTAGAGCTTGTGAAGTAAACAAGTGCAATAGTTAATCGAAAACCTTTGTGTGTGTGTGGTTTTTATTTTTATTTTTAAAAGAGTACTCCAATTTAATTGTATTTTTTTACACTATTAAAAATAAATTAGACCATATTAATCTTAATTTTTCATTGCAAATACAATAAATACTCATAGGCCTACTTTACTCCAAGTGCAACTGTGAAAAAAAGAATAAATAATTCCTGAAGAAAATAAATATTATGGATCATAAAAAAAAAAGCTAAAAATAGTTAACGTGATAGACTGGAGGGAATAGTATATTTTCATAAATTATGCATCATTACAAAAATAAAGGGTTCACGCGGCCATTGGAATCTGTAACAACATATTAGCGCCTCATCAAATAACCTGCATTCATTCAAAAAACAAAATATCAATATGATTATTTAATAAGGTAATTACCTCCATTGAGCCGATCCGAATTTGTAGAGCTGGTAATTGTTCGGTCGGTTGTGTTGATTTAACACTAGATTTCATTTATGATAAGGCCATCTCAGGCTGCACTAAATTTTGCACCAAATCCAAATTTGGTGTAAAATTTAATATTTTTTTGCTCCAATGGAATACCAAATTCTTGCACCATTATAGTGCATGAATAGTGTTGACACCAAATTTGTATTTATTTATTTTATTTTTTTATTCTTTTTATTTTTTGAATTTTTAATTTATCATATATTGTGTATATAATTAATTTTTATATTAAGATCTTTATAATTTTAATTTTATATTCTATTTTTTTGATATATTAATTTTTGTATATATTATATTTATATAAAATTATAAGTTAATTAACCATTATTTAAAAATAAAAAATGCAAATGTAAGATATCTAATGTTGCTAAAATTGAAAAGTGAAAACTAAAATTTAAAAAGAAAATTAACAATACATAAAATAAAAATACATTATAATTAAAGTACATCAAAGGAGGATACATTAAAATCGAAATTACATTAAAAAACATAAAACATAAGTTTAGTAAGTGGCGAATGTGAATTATATATAATCAATATGGAAAAAAGAAAAAAGATAGTATTTGTTTGAAGGAAATAAAAAATAAAATTTAAATAGAAGATAATAATATAATATAGAAGAGAGAGAAGAAATATTATTTTTTGGTGTAAAAAATGGTGTAATGGTTGGAGTAAATTTGGTGTTACACCATTTTGATGTGAAATTTGGTGTGAGGGTTGGAGATGGTCTAAGGAACTTCACTGCTTAACACTGTCATATTTCTAGCTCACTATTTCAAACGATCCCATTAAGGGGACAATACAGTGCGGTTTAGCTATGATTTATATTTTCTCTCCATTTAATTTATATTATTGTACTTAACTAGATTCAAAAATTGTTGTTGTATGTTAATTATACAATAAAGTGTCATTTAAAAAAAAGATTATGTCAAATATAAAAATGGGTCAATATATATTCAAACGATTTTAAAAGCAAACGTAGTATTAAATGAAACGGACAAGTAGCGAAATCAAAATTGGCTCCTTCTCAAGCAATTGAATGCCAACTTGATTATAGTCATGATTCATGACTTGATAACAAAAGAGATGACAAAAGATGTGGTTATAGCACTTTTTTCATTGCTTTTCACGCTAAGGAGCAATTAAATGCTAGTACTAGTAAAATTTTCTTTTCCAGGATAATTTTGTTGCCTTCTTTTTTTCTATTACAATGAGACTTAACACAGATTTAATAAAAAGATAACGAATTTCTAAGCAATGATCGTTAGAGATTAGTAACAAATTGAACCCGACAAATGAGATTCATACATCAGAAAGTAATATAAATGACAAGTACCTAAATCACATAAAAATGCATTAAAACATGTGCTGAAATTAAATACACGTACCACCTGGTATGAACCAGGGCCGCTAATTATAGGAAAAATTTCGTGAAACTAGTAAATATTTCACTAATATGGAACCAATCAGCCACAAAATTGAGAAGTTTAGTTTGAGAAATTCAAAATGTATATTTTTAGCTAATATACCACCAGACATAGTACTTTGGTCTTTGGTAACTCGAACTTCCTTCTACTTTGGTGCAAGCTGAGTTGTGGCGGATTGTATTCATCCTTCCACTTGCCTAAACTCATAAAAAAATTATATCTTTTCCTACTAAAATGTTTGATATTGTTGTTTCCACATAAGGCTGGCAAACGGGCCGGGCCCTAGGCCTAAATGGGCCTCGTGGGCCGGTCCTAACGGTCCCGGACTTCGTGGGCTTTTAGAGGTAATAACAGCAACATAAGAGACAACAAATAAGTGAAAGGACAATAACACAAAACTATGCAAAACAACAATATGAACACAACATAGACTGCTAACAGACCTAGACAAAACTCTATTAGACTATCCTGTACAAAGAGGGAGAAACTCTCGACTACCCCCTAGCCTACAACTCTAATGCTCGACCTCCACATGTTCCTATCAAGAGCCATGTCCTCGGAAATCTGAAGCCGCACCATGTCCTGCCTGATCACCTCGCCCCAATACTTCTTAGGCCGCCCTCTACTGTTCACACCTCCTAACCGGGGCATCTATGGTTCTCCTCCGCAGAACTTGTACAAAAATACAAAAATGTGAGTTCTGAAAACTCTGATTTCTCTGAAAAATAATGAAAAACTGATGCTAATCCTCTGGTCTTTTGATTCATTCCTGTACCATTTTCCTCCTTTCAAGGAAGAACAAAATGAACAAAATAGTATGAGCATGGTCAGACTGCTGCAGAGTCCACATGATAATAAGCATTTAGCTACATCTAAGACCTCATCAGTTTCTGCTCTGCAATAATAGTTACCAACACCAAGCACAAGATCAAGTGGTTGGAGCGCTTTACTTTCTTTAATGAACTTACTCGATGCAAATCTAGATTAGTAGACCAGTGAATTCGAACGTTGAATAGTTAAAAAAATACATACAAAAGCAACTGGAACAAAGATATTATGTGTCACGGAAATGTTATATCAACAAATAGCACAGCTATCTTCCAACATTAACAGACCCCAAGTTTTCTGCTTGCGTGTGAGACCCTTTGTTAGTGAGTGTTAATGAATCAAGAACAATGTTGTTAACATTCCTCTCGAATTTCAGCTTCTCATACCTAAGATGAATGTCCAGTAGAAAAAGTTAAACATTCTATACAAAATTTAGGTGAGGGAGAAAGGTTTCAAGCTAAACAGCCAGTTCGATATTATACCTCTTTATATGGTCCATTGACATCTGATGGTCATAATCGTTAATATCAATGTTTGAACTATAGTCCCTGTGATCATGCCATACCATAAGCCCTGCAAATTTACTTACCACATGTCATCTCCAGTATACGCTTGAGTATATTAGATTGTAGTCGTTTTACCACAGTTGATATTACAAAGGGAGACAGATACTAAAATATCATGGTCTATTGTTTTACATACCGTTAATCCAAAATTTAGTGACCATCCAAAAAATATTCCGAGGGGCACTCCTACTAAATAATAGCTGCCTAAGTTGACATATGCCACATGTGCCTGCCAACCAGATCCAATTGCTACGCCTGAAAACATTGTAGCAAATAATTAACTACAATACATGGTTTTTCATATAAATGTCAGCATCTAATACTTTGAGATGGATTTAACTTTTAAAGAATCTTTACATTATTGACGTATTTTAACCTATTGTAGTAGTTATCTTACCTTATTTTCTACGCTACTAATTCTATTTTTAATGAAAAGTTATCTCTAATTTTCCTTTTGTATATGATAGCACAAAAATTGTTTTACACTGTCAATATATTAAAGTTAACCTCCTTTAAGATTCCTCACCTGAAAGAACTGGTTGAACGCAATTACAAAGGATTGTGGTTGCCAACAAGAATGCAAATCCACACACCATTTTAATGACAGGAGTACTTGACGTGAATATCATTGAAAGCATATCAGGAAAGGCCATAACTATTGACCAAAATAAGATGCCCAATGCTAAAGTGTTCAAGAATGCAACTTTCGTGGCAAACTTTGCACGGTTCCCATTTCCAGCTCCAAGTTCATTTGCAACACGTACCCTGTATTTAAAGAAAAATTTATGGTTACCGGCCAGATGAAACTTCCGTATAGTACTATAGCCCAATGAAACTTCAGTGGCAGAAAACAAGAAACGAGATATGCTCTTTTCTATTATTGGTAAGCATTCATGTACCAGAAGAGAAAAGATAAACACACCATAAGCTAAACTTGATTTAAACAGTAGAAATAAATTCAACTATTTGATGAACATACCCTGTTGCCGCCAAAAGGCCTAGTGGAATCATGGATTCCCACCCGATGATTGTAATACTGGAGGAGAAAGAACATCAATTACTCGTAAAATCAAGCAAAAGATAGCATTTACTTGAGCTGAATATACTATAAAAAAGAACGAACCAGATAGAGAGCGCATCAACTGCAACCTCAGTATTGTTCATGTACCCAGACACAATAACTAGCACTCTAAAATAAATATGCTCCAACCTGAAATATCGAACATTGTTATATTAATGTGACTGTGTTTCTAATAAAAGAGAGAAATAAGGGACAAGAAAGCATACAATAGCATCACCCCAGAAGCCACAGCGAGCTTAAAGAAACCCCAAAGACCAACGAACGCTTGCATAGAGAAACCAGTCCAAGAATGAGTGCACCCACCAAAGGCAATGTAAGCAAGAAATCCCAATACAGAAATCCACCAAGAGAAATCAAGAATGAGGGCAGTCCCAACAATTCCAACTCCCAACTTATATAGAAAAATCCAACTCAAGATCACATGTAGAGCAAATGTTCCACCAGAAACCCAAGCTATTACAGATGTTTTTAGCTGACACTGCAGGAACCTTAACAAAGTAAACTGAAAAGGGAAGCTCAAGTGCATAGGGATCAGCAGAATTGCCACTTTTCCGGTCAATTTAGCCACTGCTTCCGGCTGTCCCAGTAGCTCCAATATAGGTGCGGCATAAACAAAAAGAGGCAACTGTAATATCGAGCTGATAAATAACACGATCCAAGAACGTTGCAAGTATACACCCAACATATGGTATTGCTTTGCCCCATAAGCCTGGCCACACAATGTCTCCAGAGCACTGGCCATTCCCAGCTGACCAATCAATAATACTTCAATAACATCAACAAAATTTCAAACAAAAAAATTATATAAGGAAGCTGATAGTTTTCTCTATATCAGACATGGATTTAAGTTAACTAAACCTCATTATTCATTTCTTATTTTCTCATTTTACAAAAACCAATCATTTGGTGAGTACTTTCTTTCTTTCGAGTTTAAATTCTATACACAGGAAATGTAAAAAAAAGGTATTTAAACAATCTGATTACTTATGTAGTTACAGGTAAAAGGGTAGCCCGTGCACGAAGCATCCCACGTTTATGCAAGGTCCGGGTAAGGGTCGTACTTCATGGAGGTATATACTTATGTATAATCTATGCATATAACTTAAAAATCCTTTTGCTTTTAATCCAAAAAGAATGACATACCAAGAAGCCGAAAGTAATGGGAATGAAGAAAGTGGTGGCAAGGGAAATGGCGGCGAGGTCACGGTCACCCAAGTGGCCGGCAAAGGATTGACTGATAACAGTGAGAGAAAACATGGCCAATCGGCTGAAAATGGAAGGTCCAGCTATTTCCCATATCTTCTTTGATTCTTGGCATGTTCTTTTGACTAAGTTATCTGCTTTTGATTCTTCTTCTTTTGCTCTGTCTTTTAAGTGTAAAAGGGGCTCATTTCGTGTGGTTGAATTCATTCTTCTATTGAGTAACAGCATCGCAACGATAATTATCGAACTAAATGTACGGTAGATCGGAAGGTTGAGAAAGACAACAATGTCGATCCAAAAATATAAAATTAAAAGCCAAGTTGGGAAATTAAATAAAATATAATTAACAAAATTATTAATCAAAATTAACAGACAAACCAGTTAAAATCTTTAGTAAGCTACGGAAATGAGAAGAAAAAATCCATAAATAATGCTTCCCTTTGATCATAGATTTTGACGACTTTTAAAAAAAAATTAAAAATATTATTTATTTATGAAATGTGACCATTTTTAAAAAGAGATTTTTACCTAAATATCGTGTTAGTTTCACTGTTTATTTTTTCTAGCCGGTATACATAGATTATACATTACTTACATAATTATACACATATTATATATAAATTATACATATGTTATGCATTCCGGCTATTTTTAGTTCAAGTAATTGGGTAGGCTGCTATTTAGGTTAAATCTTCTTTTAAAAAACAAGAATTTTAAAAAATTGTCAAGTTCCTAAAAATTGGTTTGGCTCAGTTTTTGGGTGAATTTTTTTTTCCACTCGCAAAACTTCAATTTTTATTCAAAATAAAAAGCATATCCTAACACAACTTCAACTCCCAAAAATTATTTTCAACACAATTTTAAAAAAATCATGTTTCAACCGAATATATGTTCTAGTAAATAATTCAATATTTGTGATAGTCAAAATTCACTATTTTCGAATACGTACTGAACTTTAGTCTTTGAGAATACTGATGAAATAATAGTTATTCGAAAATTATTTTAAGTTAAATTATGCTTTTAATCAGAATCTTTCGCTCTTTTTCTAAGTAATATTATGTTCAAACACAACATCAACTTTCAAATACTCTTTTACAATTTTAACTTCAAATAATTTTCCTTCTGTATTCGGTCAAAATCATATGTCTCCGATTTATAGACTCGAGGGTCCGTCCTAAGCCCGAGTCCGGGCAAAGTCGAGTTCGAGCCCGGTGGACCAGACTCGAGCTCGAAGACAGAATGTGATAATCGGAGATAGGAGTACGAGGAGCACCGGGGGCAAGTATGCTCGATCCCGAAATAGTACCGTTATGGATTTGTAACAGAATGAACTAGATTCCTGCCACGTCCCCAAGATCATGGCGCAAATCCCGGGATAGGATTATACGATTCCGTACTAGGCGGTTAGACAGTTGTATCAAGAATATTCCCTACTGTAAATAGAAATATTCCTTATTTAGGGTTCCCCTATTATATAAAGGGGACCCCAATCATTTGTAACATCGTCTAATCATTGAGAAAAGAATATACTCTCTACTTTTTGGCTATTGTTCATCAACATTGTCACTCTTACTTTACTTTTCTTGCTTACTTGTTCTTATTGTCCTAAACCCACCTCGAGGTCACTAAGCTCGAGGTCACTGGTGCTGAGTTATATTGGTTTGATACATTTATCTCCTTCACTTCTACTTTATACTTCTTGATTATTAATTGGTATTGAATCTAATCACATATCTTTAAAACCACAAATCAAATTTAATTGTTACTCATATTTTCGAGGTAAACACCTTCCGCTTCAACAAAAATATTATTCAAACATCTACTTAAGATACAAAGTGGCAGCTCAGTAATAAGTTGTCATTTAATTTTCAACGATAACCTTTATATTATTTTCCAATGAATTACTGTTTAACTTCAACGACAAAAGAGAATTCATTTTCTTACTTTATCACGTTAAATAATTGAAGATTTCATATGGTACGTGTAGCCATATAAATTTTGTTGAAATTAAATTCGTAAAATAATTTGGACTATATTTTAAATTCAAGACATATTAGTTCAAATAAATTTATTGGACTAATATAATTGAATTAATTATGTAATCCAATATATATGGATTAAATAAATAAGTCTTAATCCATTGAGCTAGCTCATTTAATCGGGCTAAAGTGCTGAGCCCACTACATTAAGCCCAACATGTCATCTTCCTAAAGGTCCAGTTTGGTGCCACGTGTCAAATGACGTGGCACGCCAAGTCAAACAGAAGAACCAATAGGATCATGCCACGTGTCAAAATGACAAGGCATGCCAAGTCACATTAAAAGGCCAATGAAACCGCGCCATGTGTTCAAGTGACATGTTCTGACCAATCAAATGCGGCCTTGGCACACTTCAATTTGATTGGTCGGAAAGAGTTTGTTCTTATCATAACTCTTCCCTCCCACAACTATAAATAGGGGTCTTCATAACCTAGAAAAGACACCAGAAGTTATTACAAGAAGCAAGAAAGAGCTCGTGGATCAAACGCTACAAATTCCTCCACAAGTTTGAAGCTTCAAGCAATCAAGTTCAAACTCAATAAAGAAGAACAAATCAAGTTCAAGCTCAAGAACGAAGAACAAATCAAGGTCAAGTTCAAGCAATCAAGCTTAAGCTCAAGAACAAGTTCATCCTTCGTGGCAACAACTACACATTCAAGATCAAGCTCAAAGGCCCTTGAATTTATTTACTATTGGAAAGAAGAATCAGAGGATTCATAGAGATTGTAACACTCAAATATTCGAAATAAAATACTACGATTATTGGAATATTTTTCGATCATGATTTTATTTTCTTGACGCAAATTTATTGTCTACAGTACGATTTAAGATATAAAGTAGCAGCTCAGTAATAAGCTGTAGACCTTTTTTTTTGTTTAACTTTTAAATATTATTTATTAGAAATGTCTAAGTAGTTATGCACCAACAAAATAAAGTGTTCACACATCAATAGCAATAATTTGTTTTTACTTTTCAAAAAAAAAATACTTGATGATAGGCTATAATTGCGTATTTTAGTCGTTTATTACACTCTAATGCACTGCACTTTAATTGAGTTTGAGCTTTAATGGCTAGTGTTTTACACTAATTGTGTATTTTATGCCTTGTAGGAGTGATTCTGAGCTATGTAGATATTATGGAATGAATTCAAGTGATTTGGAGCATTGAAGTCTGAGTAAAAGCCCAAGGAATCAAGCCGGGATCGTGTTCGCGGATCAATGGATGATAGTTAAGAACGAAATGAAGAATCGAGCGGGCATACGGCGCATTGTCTAGTAAAATGCACATAACCTTTTGCTCAGAACACTGTTTGGGCTCCACAATATATCGTTGGAAAGATATTTGAAACGGCTACAACTTTCATGTTTTGCATTTTCGCGACTTCCCATTACCGCCGCGCGTGGAGTGGCGCGGGGCGCGCCGCGCCTGTGGAAAATTCCTGCAACCTTTCAGAATCAGCTCTCTGAACTTCCCCACAAGCACACCGCGTGGCACGTCGCCCCATGCAGGCCTGTGCAAATTTTATAGCTCCAGAGTCCTATTTCGCGCAGGAAAAGATGCTTCGTCTAGGACAAAACCTATTTGGTATAAATACATGTAAAAATGCTATTTTGAGATGGGTGGGGGCGTACTTTTGACATAATTTAGACCTAAGGAGACCGGGGATTCGACCTAAGGAGGAAAGAACATACTAGGAGCAAGGCGGAGAATTCTTCTACGAGTTTTTCACTTCCTTCTTCCTATTTTTCCATTATTGGTTATGAATTCCAGTATTGTAGTTTTGCGTACTGTATTGGGAAAATCAAGTTAACATATCGAATTAATATACCAAGACACGTGGATCAATAAAAGAGTGACAGCTGGCAAAGGATAGCTGAAGAGGCACGAGCTTTGACAGGCACGGGAAGAGATTCAAGAAAAACAGGGAGGCACAATTACTCGAGCCTCATGGTAATATGAAAAGACATCAGAGGAATGAACCTGGATAGCAAAAAGTACAAATACGTATTATCCACAATTAATGAGCATCAATGATGGAAAACGTTATAGAATCTTCACAAAACAGTTACGATTACCGATTATAACGTTGTATTAAATGTCACTAATTGCTCAAAATGGCTCTATTATGATAGCAAAGGAAACGTATTATTGAGAGATAGCTATAAAAGGAGAGATATAACACTTGTAAAGACACGATATTATTGGAATACACTGATTTACTTTGCTTTCTTTTTACTCAGGTATCAGTCATCTCAATTCTTCTTATTTACTTTCAATTTGATTATCAGTAACCCAAGTTCTTCTAAAAAATACGCTTTGACCTGAATTTCTTATTTTCTGGTTAAACAAATTGGTTTTGTTACCGAGAATCTGATAATCTATTACTTTCTAAATCGAATTTCTCGTCAAAACAATCATGTCGAATGTTAATGACAACAATCAAGGAGGTCACCAACAACAGGAGAATCTGCAAGGCACAGGAACTCCGGTCCCTTCCCCACGAAATTCTCCTCAACAATCTCGAGAAGGAACTCCTGATGGGTCTCTGTCAAATGTGAATGATCAATTTGAAAATGATGAGGCTATTAATGAAGCTTTGAAAAAATTAATTGTTGAACAGGTCAGCAATGCCCTTGAGGCCTTCTCTAACCATCTGCCAGTTGTGCCGCCGATATCAACTCTAAACAACAACACCTTAGAAAATCCTCGCTCAGGACTCGTTAATTCAGGCAGTGGAGGAACTTCTAGCGAATCCCATGATGGAGGGTCAGGTAACCTAGTTAATTCTTATTTACAAAATTTGGTACTAACTTTGCAGAAACAGCTCAAGGAGCAGAGCGACCACATAGAGCAAATACCTGGAGTGCCGCCTATAATCAAGGGAATAGATATAGACAAGTACTCACAACAACCTTAGAAGCCAAGTGCAACCCCTTTACCAATTCCGAAGAAATTCAAAATGCCCGACATTCCGAAATATGATGGGACAACTGATCCAAGGGATCACGTAACTGCATTCACAACCTGTGTAAAAGGCAACGACTTGACCAAGCAAGAAATTGAATCAGTGTTGGTCAAGAAATTCGGAGAAACACTCACTAAGGGAGCATTAACATGGTATTCTCTTTTACCCGAAAATTCTATAGATTCTTTTGCTGAACTTGCAGATTCATTCATCAAAGCACAATCGGGAGCTCAAAAAGTTGAGAAAAGAATGGAGGATATTTTCAAAATAAAGCAAGAGGATACGGAGCTGCTCAGGGAATTCGTGGACAGATTCCAGCAGGAGAGGATAATGTTGCCACGCGTACCAGATAACTGGGCAGCTATGGCATTTGCCAGCAATCTAAATGAAAAAAGTTCAGAAGCCACAAGGAGACTCAAGGAAAGTCTGGGTGAATTTCCTGCAACAACTTGGAATGATGTTTATAACAGATATAGCACGAAGCTGCGGATAGAAGAGGATACCATTATTCAATCTCGAAGGGATGAAAGGGTAAGTTCAAGGCAAACTGAAACTGAAAAAAGGTCTGGAAAAAACAGGTACGAACCATATATGGGACCAGCAGGAAGAGACTCATGTTCTAAACAGGAAAACCCAAGGTACGATCATAGATCAAGAGATAGTGAGTCAGGTTCATCATCAAGGTTCGGAAAAGAACAGAACACGCGAGATACGCGAGATGATGACAAAAGATCGAAGGCAAATATTGGCGGTTACAGTTTTAATGTCAGCACATCCGAGTTGGTGGCTGTTTTAAGGAGCATGGGAGACAAGGTACACTGGCCAAGGGAAATGAGATCAAACCCGAACAGGCAAAATCCTGATTTTTGGTGTGAATTTCACAACGATCACGGTCACAAGACGACGGATTGTAGATTGCTACAAGGTAAAGTAGAACATTTATTAAAACAAGGATATTTAACTGAGTTATTTAGTGAAAAGGGAAAGCAGGCATATATGAAAAATAGGCAGGAGCCTCCAAAACCCCCTTTCACCAAAAAGGACGGTTAATGTCATAAGTGGAGGAGAAGAAATCAACGGCGTAACATACACAGCAGCGAAGACGGTGTCAAAAATGACAGTTACACACGGGAAGCGAGTTCGACAGGTTTTAGAAGAAGATAGTATTACTTTTGATTATGCAGATGGAGATGGCGTACAGACCCCACATAATGATGCACTGGTAATATCTTTACTTGTACATAATACTAATGTGAAACGAGTTTTGATTGATCCAGGTAGTTCCGTTAATATCATTCTTTTAAGAGTGGTAAAGGAAATGCAAGCTGATGATAAGTTGATACCCAAGGCTCATACCTTGTCCGGTTTTGACAACTCGAGCGTTGTGACAAAAGGCGAGATAATGCTCACCACATTTGCAGAAGGAGTAGTCAAAGACACCAAATTTCAAGTAGTAGAAATGGATATGGCTTACAATATGATCCTTGGTAGACCATGGATACATGAGATGGAACCTGTACCATCTACTTTGCATCAAGTTATCAAATTCCCTTCACAATGGGGAATACGGCAAATACGTGGTGACCAGCAAGCGTCCTGAAGCATTAATTCCGTAGCAGATGCAAGCACAAAAAGCGAAGATAAATAGCAATCACAGAACCAAGTTGAGGATGTTGTGACGCAAACCTCAACTAAGCATGGGCGAACAGACGTAGACTCGAGGCCTGATACCATTCAAGAACTAGAAGAAAATGAAAACATCAAAACAACAATCGAGGAGTTAGAAGCTGTAGTATTATTTGCACCCTGGCCTGACAAAAAAGTCTATATCGGGACCAACCTCTGCCATGAAATAAAATGTAAGTTGATTGAATTTTTAAAAGCTAACATAGACTGCTTTGCTTGGTCCCATTCAGATATGACAAGTATACCCCCGGATGTAATGACTCACAAATTAAATGAAGATCCATCATACCCACTTGTCAAACAAAAGAAAAGGAAGCAAGGTTCCTTCAAGAACCAGGTGATTCAAGAAGAGGTGCGGAAACTTTTAAAAATTGGGTCTATCCACGAGGTAACGTATCCGAATTGGTTGGCTAATACTGTTGTAGAACCTAAAAAGAATGGTAAGTGGCGAGTTTGTGTAGATTATACTGACCTGAATAAAGCTTGCCCTAAAGATTCTTTTCCATTACCGCATATAGATCAATTAATTGATGCTACTGCGAGGCATGAATTATTGAGTTTTTAGATGCCTATTCAGGGTATAATCAGATAAAAATAGATCCTATAGATGAAGAAAAGACTTCATTTATAACAGACAGGGGGACTTATTGTTACAAAGTGATGCCATTCGGTCTCAAGAATGCTGGGGCCACATATCAAAGGCTGGTGACCAAAATGTTTCAGGAATATCTAGGGAAAACCATGGAAGTTTATATAGATGATATGCTGGTCAAGTCACAACAAGCAGGGGATCATATTCAACACTTGACCGATGCCTTTCAGATTCTTCATAAATTTAATATGAAATTAAACCCTGAAAAATGCGCGTTAGGGGTTTCGTCAGGTAAGTTCTTGGGATTTCTTGTTTCTAATCGTGGTATTGAAGTAAATCCCGCGCAGATTAAAGCTATTGAAGAAATTCCGGATGTACCTACGAATAAAAAAGAAGTACAACGACTGACGGGGAGAATAGCTGTTTTGGGAAGATTTATTTCCAAGTTATCAGAAAAATACTTCAGGTTCTTTTCAGCCCTAAAAAAGCAAGATCAATTTGAATGGACTGAAGAATGCCAACAGGCGCTTAAGAATTTGAAANCGATCTAGGGTTACAACTATTCTGATGGAAATTTAAATGGGTTAAGCAGTCTTCATCTAAAATTGTACCTCCGAGTCCCGTATGTTTTTCCCTTTTCAGGAAAAGGACCACATGGAAGGAATAATCAAGTGCTCGAGATTTCATACTTCAAAGCCCAAACACTTAGGGGACTATATAATATACATATGATATATGTATAAGGAAGGCAAAGAAGACTGAAAAAATTTCAAGAAAATTTCAAGTCAAGCCTAAAAGTCTACTCATCAAATATCAAGTTCAGAGCAAAGTCACGAGCCAATTACACAAGCCTGATCAAAAAACCTATGGAGAGTACACTCGTTTAGGTTAAAGGCAATATTTGGCCATGGGTTATAAAGAAACCCTTGGATTTTCTTTATTTTCTGAATCTGTTGTAAAGAAAACAGTTACGGAAACGTAATAGAAGATATTCAAATACATGTAAGATGTTATTTAAACTTGACAAAGTTCGATTGAAAACTTTATCAAAGTTATTTCAAGAAACATGTGTGTTCCTATTTCTTTTCTGTATGTTAACACCATTATAAAGTTGAGACGTCTTCTTCATTAAGTGTCATATATAAAAGGGCCCTCTTTTATAAATTCATGTTTGATTCAAAGATGCATGAAGTTAATAAAGCATTTCTAAAAATGCAAAAAGTCAAAAGGGTAAGACAAAAACCCACGAATCAAAAAGCAAGACCTTGGACTTATAAAAACAAGGCAAAAAGAGTGAAATAACAGCTCGAGAGAATTGAATTGAAACAGAAAATTTATAATATAAAACTAAGAACGAACTTAGTCATAAAACTGAGTGTCATTTTTTATAAAAAGCCCCGAAAAGACCTGGGGACTTGACATCAACAAAAAACATAACCCCCAAATGGGACCAGGGGTAAAATCACCACATATTCCACCAAGAAAAAAAAAGACAAAGTCAAATTTCACAAATAAATTTTCACTGTGGAGCAGGAGAAGGATTCAAAGGGGCATCATCAGCAACAGAGAGCTCGACTTGATCTGAAGGAGCTGGAACATTCATTGCACTAGGGTCAGCTTCAACGTGCTCAGGAGTATCGGCCAAAGGAGAAGAAAAACTTTGGCTTTGTTGAGTTTTTTCAATGGTTTCCTTTATCTTAGCTAACTCAGCATCCAAGTTGAATCCCTCTTGGCTAGCTTCCACAAGAGTATCGTGGCGCGTATTCAAAATAGCCCAACTCACTTCAACAGCTGCTTTATCCTCAAGAGCCTCATAATCTCTTTCCCATTGGTCAATTTCACTCTTGAATTCTTCTTTTTTAGCCAAAGCAGTATCATAAGAAGATTGCAAAGGGGCAAATGAACTCTCCAAAAATTTGACCTTATCAGAAGACACACGAAGATCTTCTTGGGTCTGAGTAAGTGTTTGAACAAGATCACCTGCATAAGCTTCTTTTTCGCTCAACAAGGCTTTCAAGCTTCTGATCTCTTCAGAGGCTTTAGAGGGTTGTTCAGCAAATGATGACTCAAGAAAATTTCTATCCTTGCCTGCCTGATTGATAGAAGCCTTCTCAACGGCCAACTCTGAAGTTACAATCTTCAACTGCTGTTGTAAGGTACATTTGTTTTCTTCCAAAACCTCAATTTCAAGCTGGAGACTGTCATACTGCTCTTTCCAGTTGTCTACTTCGATCTGGTAATCATGCATCAATTGTTCTGTCTGGGAAACCCTTTTCATTATCTCCGTGCCGACGAGATTGGTCTAAAGGAAAAAAGGGAATACAAAAGAATCTTAGTAAAAGAAAAAAGGAATATAATATGAAAAGAAATTTATACCTTCAACGATGATTGCACGATATCATTCATCCAAGTCAGAGAACTATGACTTTCCAGCTTGGATTTTTCAACTGGACCAATGAGGGGTTTCAACCATACGTCAGCTTGACCTGACTTCTTTAGAAGATTACCTTCAGCAGGGACCTCAATGGTAATTTGTTTCATCACTCTACTTACACTCGAAGAACCAACTTCGGTTCGAGAAATATTAGTAACGTGGACTGTAGAGGAAGTCATAATAGCTTGAGGCAGAGCAGAAGTAGTAGCAGTAAAAACTGGCAGAGAATGGTCCATGGGAACAGACGCGGGAAAGGAGGCAAGAGGTACTTCATCAGACACCAAATCAAAACTTTCACTATCAAACCCACGAGAAAAAAGTTGTTCATCAGAGCCACGAGCAGCCATATGAGTGTCATCTTCGGAGCTCACTTAGGTGGCTTCAACAGACTCATTCACGGGAACAGAACGGGGAGGAGTAGCTTCATCATCTGAAATGACGCGTCTTCTAACACGCGGCCTTTTAATCAAGGAACCTTCATCTCGTTCCTCTTCCTCTTCAGAATCTTAGGGTTTGTCAGCTTTCCTTTTCGATGAAGAACTCAGAATTATCTCCTGAGCCCTTGCCAAAGAAAGTCAAAAAGCTGAGATAGAATCGGCACTCACCCCACGAATAGGAAACCCTGATAAAAAGAATGGTCAAATACCTTCTAAGTGAATAATGAAAACCATGAGTTTTAACCTTCCAACCAAACCTGTGAGAAAGGTTTTTCCAAGATCTACCTTCCATCGGAGCAACAATCAATAATTTCTCTACCCAACCACGAAAATTGGGAATCTCGTCAACAGTTCCCATAGTTGCTGAAAAAAAAGAGAAAGTTAGGCAGTCACGAGAAAAACAAACCCCTTCAAGTGAAAAAAGAAGAAGAGAAAGTTGCAGAAATAAACTTACGTGCAAAATTCCACTTTTCAGGGAATGGTATATTTTCTTCACCTACTAACCCTACAGTAGGAGCAGCAACAAATCTGGCATACCAGACCACTGTCCTTATCATCCTCAGGACTAACTAAAACTCTCTTACTCCTCGCTACCAAAGTAAAGATCCCATGTCGGAATAGCTTAGGGGAGTAGAGGAGAATCAGGTGAAAAAAGGTAAAAGGCAAATTAGCCAAGGACATAGAAGAAACCTGATTTCTAATCGATTCCCTATCAGAATATAAAGAAAGTTCAGAGGGGACAATTTCATCTACTAAGGGTTCACGAACTGGTTCATTGAAATCTCTGCTTTTAGAAGAAGCTCTGTGTGGAAGAGAACCCCTGGTTCTAGAAGAAGAAGAAGGAGTGGAACTAGGTAAAGATGAAGGCGAACCTCGAATGGAGCCTAAGCTACGTAACCTACCTCCTCTCCTGCTCCTAGTTGGAGCAAGAGGAAGTTCATCTACAATAAGAACTTTACGAGGATCGGGGTTTGAAGAAGACATGGCTGAATAAGGAAGAAGACAAGAATGAATATTCAAAGTTAAGAAACTTTTATGAGAAAGACAAGACAAAGGTTATATTTATACTCAGAAGCAACCGTCAAACAAAAAAGGTAATGATGGGGGCGTCATAATGAAAACTGTCACTTCGTGGTTGGTGCAGCTGCAAAAAAGCCCTAAAAGACGGTGAAGGGTTGCAGACTCAATTAAAGGATGACACATGTCACGAGCATTAAATGGAAGTGACATACAAAGCGTCAGTTCTGAAGAAGGTATAATGGTGACAAAAATTCCCGGTTTAATGAGATCCACTTCCCAAATATTCAGTTGTTGAATAAATGTCAAGTGGGGGGACTATCTGTATTGGGAAAATCAAGTTAACATATCGAATTAATATACCAAGACACGTGGATCAATAAAAGAGGGACAGCTGGCAAAGGATAGCTGAAGAGGCACGAGCTTTGACATGACAGGCACGGGCAGAGATTCAAGAAAAACAGGGAGGCACAGTTACTCGAGCCTCACGCTAATATGAAAAGACATCAGAGGAATGAACCTGGATAGCAAAAAGTACAAATACGTATTATCCACAATTAATGAGCATCAATGATGGAAAACGTTATAGAATCTTCACGAAACAGTTACGATTACCAATTATAACGTTATATTAAATGTCATTAATTGCTCATAATGGCTCTATTATGAGAGGAAAGGAAACGTATTATTGAGAGATAGCTATAAAAGGAGAGATATAACACTTGTAAAGACACGATATTATTGGAATACACTGATTTACTTTGCTTTCTTTTTACTCAGCTATCAGTCATCTCAATTCTTCTTATTTACTTTCAATTTGATTATTAGTAACTCGAGTTCTTCTAACAAATACATTTTGACCCAAATTTCTTATTTTCTGGTTAAACACGTACTATTATGAATAGTTAATTTGTTATCTAGGGTTTTGATGGAACCTATTGGAGGATTATTTTCCTGTACATGAATATAGATTTGTTGTAGCTTTTTCTTTATTTGTTCAACTACGTTATTATTGTGGTTGGTTGAAGAGCTCTCAATCGAATGTGCCTATTTAGTGTGTATTACTCAGGAGAGAGTGCATATTTAGGTAGTTGTTGAACAACATCACTCCTAATGTATATGAGAGATCAATACGGAGGGTTTGAAGGTGGGATTAGGGATAACAAAACCTTGGTGCGATCTGAGTGAGCCGTACTTAATGCCAACTAGCGTAATTCAGGAGAATATGTCTAGTAAATTACGGTAATTACTCGGGAGAGAGTTACGACAGTCAGAGTGCTCATGATCGGTAGAGAAAACTTAGGCAAATTTATAGAAAACGTAGCGGAAAGGATTCCGACAATAAGGGAAATCATAACTCTAGACCTCTTAATCGTTTCTCCAACCCTTAGTATCCCTAGCTGTTAATCTAATAATTTAATTTGTTAGTTAATTAGATACAAGAATCTTAATATTTATAACATAGGAATTGTTCGAGCTTGTCTTCTTAGCAATATTGAACAGTTGTAGCTAAGCCTTAGTTCTTTGTGGGATTCGACTCTGGACTTGTAAACCGGATTATATTTACAGCGACCACTTAGTCCTTTTTATAAGGCATAGTTGGGCGTGATCAAATTTTGGCGCCGTTGCGGGGAACTAACTGTGTAGCTGTAGGTGTACATATTTCTAGGTTGTAAGGTTGAACTTTTAGTTTTGTTCTCGTGTATTTGATTATTTATTTTTAAATTTTTTATTTTTGATCTGAGAGACATGGCATCTTAGAATTATGAGAGTTTTGATGTTGGTAATTCTACTTTTGGTCCTCCTTATGCATATTGTGGAGGAAACCACCCAGGGCAAAATTATCAAAATATTCCCGAGAGCGAGTTATGTGCACCAACTCAATCTTATGTGTGGAATGTGTGTGATATGTGTGGTGGTCAAGATGGTCACTTTCATGGTTGTGCTTATATTTCATATCTTTCCCCAACCCCGTACTTTGATGGTTCTTCTTTTTCTTGTGAAGTTAATAGGATCAAAGAACCCAGGGATGATGACCAAAAAGATCGAGGATATGCTAAAGTGCCTTGTGGAACAATATGATGAAATACAACTGCGGGTACAAAGGCAAATTGCAACTATTCGCAACTTGGAGGCTCAAGTGAGTCAACTAGTTGAAGCTTTTAATGCTCAATATGCCAATATTATGGATAGTAGCCAAGAGCAGTGTGCATTAGAGATGGAAATTGAGGTGCCAATGTAGGGGTCCAAAGTAAAACCCCAACATTCTAACCAGCTAGAATTTGGGGATGCCGATGTTGAAGAAGTAATACTAGAGTCAACCAGGAACGTTGAAGATACAAATTTAGTTGACTCTAGTGTGATTGGTTTTGAGGTGGTTAAAAATCTTGAAGTTCATGTATTTGAGCGTTACAATATATTCAGATGGTGAAAAGGAAACCGATCTGTATGAGCCAATGCAAGAGTCAAAGGAAGAGGTAGATGAGCCCTATATTCTGAAATTTTCAAGGCCGTCTGGGCAAAGTGACACTCCTCGGTTGAAATCCAAAAAGTTCATAAAGTATCATTTAATTTCTGGCTCGCAACAATTTGTATCGCCCCAAGAGCATGATCATAGAGCAGAATCAAAACTTGGGGTCCAATTCATAAGTTCAAAGTGGAGGCAGAAAGTGATTCGCGTCGTGCCGCGACGTTAAATCAAGCGCTTGTTGGGAGGCAACCCAACTTTACTGCTTTCTTTTAATTTTTTTATTATTATTTTAAATTATATTATTTTTGTAGTGTCGATTTTTGATTTTCTAGGAGCATGGAAAGCAAAGCTATTGGAAGGATGCAACAGCAAACCAGATGGTTAGAACTAAGTGTGAGGTACCGCATGAAGGACCAAGCCTGGGAGAAATCTGAGTACCCAATGAGCTGCTAGTGCTTCGGCCTTTGGCCTACCAGGGATTTTCTTTTACCCTCTTATTAGTATGGTGTGCATTAAGAAAAATGCACAATTTTATGTGTGGGATGAGAAGATTGTCTGGTGACTTTCTATGCTATTTTAGTCGTGTTAGTTCAATTGAATAATTTTTTTTTTAGAAAAACAAAGAAAAAAAATTGGACTTTTCCCAATGATGGATATCCTAGACAATTTTCTTGAGGGACTTAAGTCTAAAGAAAAAGGACAAAAAGATTTTCTTTTTAGGTAGTGTAATATTTTCCCCTTGGTTTTTCTTTGTGCCGTGGTTCTTTTCCAAGGGTTTTATTTGAACCGGGTGTAGTTAGTTTAATTTTTTTAGGAGTAGGAGCCAGTGTGAGATGAATTGAATTGAAGCAATATCTCTTGACTTTGTTATGCTTTGAGAATAATGAGTACTTTGGCTGTGACACTTAGGCTCAGTTCTTGACTCTTGTAGAAGTACCATAAATTGTATGATCTTAACTATGCTTAACTGCTTTGACTAGAGTGTCTTGATGAGTCCAATCCTGAGTGAGTTATGTGCCATGTGTGTGCAAGGTTTTGTGTTATTCTGTGCGTTGCATTTGATGTTTAGAACTTGCCCCGTGTGTTTGCAAAGCGAAATAGTAGTTTTGTTCAGTCTTGGAAGTGATATAGGCATTTTTTTGTTGAGCCATATATATATTTTACCCGCCTAATTGTTATGTATTGTAGTTAACCCATTTGAGCCTGTAATTCTGTTTCTTTGGCAATCACATTACTAGCTTTACCCAATTGTTTGAATTAACCATCTATTTGAACCTTTTCACCTCTCATGAGCACTTGAATTGTAATGAACTTTGTAAAAGTTAAAGTGTGGGGCGGTTGATTTGGCTTTTGAGTGGAACTAATGAAATAAAGAAAGGTGCACTGATTTGAAAGAGCAAGAGCCACTTGAATTGAAAAAGAAAAGAAAAGAAAAGGAAAAAAAATAGTTGTATTGTGTGCAGATATCCATTGACAAGTGCTAACTCTTGATGTAATTGTGCTTAAATAATTTGGTAGTTGATGTATATTTATGTGAAGGTGGAGTTTTGGTTTGACATAAGTATGGGATTGAATGTTAAAGTATATGCATTAAAATGCTTAGGGAGGTGTAGTTACTCTTATATCTAAATGTATCCTACCTGTCCCGCAGCCTGCATTACAACCAATTAAAGTCCTACTTGATCCTTGACTGAATGAGCTCGATTAGTAGAGTAGTACACTACGGGAAAGCCTATGGTTCATACTTTGTGGCATATGAATGTTGTTTCTGAGAGTGAGTGAATTCTTTCTATCTTGAGTTCCTAAGTGCTCTTAAATTTTATAGTGTGGACTACTCTCTTTTGTTGTGTGAGGGCACGTGATTCATGAAGGAAAGGTAATCCGTGACCTATATGTTAGAGTAAGTGAGTGAGTTGTGAATAATGCATGGTACTTGCGAGTCAAATCTTGAGGTGAAGATGTTACGCTTTTGTGCTTAGTCTATTTTAAGTATTCTTGGTGTGATGAGTTATGAGAATTGTTTTAAAAAGGTCGTGTCTATATAAAGTGTAGTTTGATTGCTCGAGGACGAGCAATGGTTTGAGTGTGGGGTGTTGATGATAAGCTATAATTGCGTATTTTAGTCGCTTATTACACTCTAATGCATTGCACTTTAATTGAGTTTGAGCTTTAATCGCTAGTGTTTTGCACTAGTTGTGTATTTTATGCCTTGTAGAGTAATTTCGAGCTATGTAGATATTATGAAATGAATTCAAGTGATTTGGAGGTTTGAAGTCTGAGTATAAACCCAAGGAATCAAGCCGGGATCGTATTCGGGGATCAACGGATGATAGTTAAGAATGAAACGAAGAATCGAGCGGGCATACAGCGCATTGTCTAGTAAAATACACATAACCTTTCACTCAGAAACCGGTTTGGGCTCCACAATATATTGTTGGAAAGCTATTTGAAAGGCTACAACTTTCATGTTTTGCATTATCGCGAATTCCCATTACCGCCGCGTGTGGAGCGGCACGGGGCGCGCCGCGCCTGTGGAAAATTCCTGCAGCATTTCAGAATCAGCTCTCTGAACTTCCCCACAAGCACATGGCGTGGCACGTCACCCCATGCGGCGCGCTTATGAAAATTTTACAGAGCCAGAGTCCTATTTCGCGTAGGAAAAGATGTTTCGTCTGGGCCCAACCCTATTTGGTATATATACATGTAAAAATGCTATTTTGAGAAGAGGGGGGAGGGGACATACTTTTGACATAATTTAGACCTGAGGAGGCTAAGGGGACCAGGGATTCGACCTAAGGAGGCAAGAATACACTAGGAGCAAGGCGGAGAATTCTTCTACGAGTTTTTCACTTCCTTCTTCCTATTTTTTTATTATTGGTTATGAAGTCTAGTATTATAGTTTTGCATACTATTATGAATAGCTAATTTGTTATCTAGGGTTTTGATAGAACCTATTGGAGGATTATTTTCCTGTTACGTTAATATAGATTTGTTGTAGCTTTTTCTTTATTTGTTCAACTACGTTATTATTGTGGTTGGTTGAAGAGCTCTCAATCGACTGTGCCTATTTAGTGTGTATTACTCGGGAGAGAGTGCATATTTAGGTAGTTGTTGAACAAAATCACTCCTAACGTATATGAGGGATCAATACGGAGGGTTTAAAGGTGGGATTAGGGATAACGAAACCTTGGTGCGATCCGTGTGAGCCGTACTTAATGCCAGCTAGCGTAATTCGGGAGAATATATCTGGTAAATTGTGGTAATTACTCGAGAGAGAGTTATGACAGTCAGAGTGCTCATGATCGGTAGAGAAAACTTAGGCAAATTTATAGGAAACGTAGCGGAAAGGATTCCGACAATAGGGGAAATCATAACTCTAGACCTCCTTAATCGTTTCTCCAACCCTTAGTATCCCTAGTTGTTAATCTACTAATTTAATTTGTTAGTTAATTAGATACAAGAATCTTAATATTTATAACATAGGAATTGTTCGAGCTTGTCTTCTTAGCAGTATTGAACAGTTGTAGCTAAGCCTTAGTTCTCTGTGGGATTCTACTACGGACCTGTAAACCGGATGATATTTACAGCGAACACTTAGTCTTTTTTATAAGACACAGTTGGGCATGATCAATACTCTTAATAAAAAATTGACAGATCGGAGACAATGAGACAACATTACAATAATTGAAAATGACGCCAGATGGCTCTTTTTAAACTATTACTATTTATCTTTTGACGTCGTTAAAAAAAGTTTTGAGAAAATAATCTCGTGTCAGTATTTAAACACGGTCGACAGAATTTTGAAGCACAAAAATTATGACTATCACCAGAATTTTCAGTTACAATGCTGAAAAGTTCTGGTAATTCGTCAGAATTTGTGCCAAAATCGGACGATCACCATAAGTGTTGCATACTTTAAAATTCTGCCAATATGCTTTAAAGTTCTAACGATCGAGAATAATTCTACCGAGCAAACTAAAAAGTTCTAGCATGAGGTTTGTTCCTAACACTTTTGTTACTGAGAGGAAAAAATCAAATAACACCGAAATATCCTATTTATGTCATTCTTTCTTACAGGAACTTTGTTAGGACATACGATAGAAAAGACAGGTGGGCTTGAAGGTGAATTGGGCCAGCTGAGAAGGTGATTATTGGGCCACTCAGGAAGAGCACTATGTTTGCAACCCTAGTTAATAGCATGGCAAGGATCACTTTTAGGCTGCGGCAGAAATTATTTATATTCGTAAACTGTAAAAATGTATAAAATTTATATATTCTTTTAATATAAAATACAGAAAAGAAAAGAATATATATATATATATATATATATATATATATATATATATATATATATATATATATATATAATTTTTTTTTCGGCTGTTATTTTGAGAGCAACTGCACGGTATCATTTTCCCTAATAGCAATTTTTGGAAGAGTTTGTTATTGTATCAGGGAACTATTAATAGCTGGTCGTAGTCTTAATATTTATTTCTTTAATCCTAGAGCTGTCAAAGTGGGCTAGCCCAGCCCAACCCACCCTAAACCTCGTGGGCTTTTAAATTTGGTGGGCTAGGACGGGCCGGCCCTCCATCAATATAGGCCTTAAAATGACCAGCCCAGCCCAGCCCTGGAGGGCCCCGGGCTAGGGCGGGCCGACCCTTCAATTTTTTTAGAAAAAATATTTTTTCAAATCTTTAGATATTTTTCGTGACATAATCTCTTAATCATATGAACAACTTCTGTTTATTTAGAGTGTACAAGAATCTTGATATTTGACAAGGAATCTCGTAATTGAAATTCAAATTCTCTATATCTCTAGCTCTTCTTTTTTTAACGTTACATGAATATTTTTTTGGTACTTTTCTTTCACTTTCCTTAGGTTCAGGAATTGCATCAACAAGTTTATATGTTAAGGTTTTTTAATTTATGTTTAACATTATTTGTTGATTTCATCATTATAGTCCATAAATTTTTAAAAGTCATGAAATTTGCTAGTGTTGTCAATTCTTTGGGTATTAAAACTTGACTTTTTCCTATACTGAAGAGCAATTTAATAATTAATAATATATTAAAGTAACCAAACTGATTATTGGCCACTTAAAGCAATATTTTCTTTTGAAAAAAATTATTATTGGCAGTTCGTTGTTAGTTAAGCAAAAGAAAAACTAATCTTGTCATACTACATGCATGTCAAAAATATAAATTCTAGTTGATATGGAAGGGTAAATGAGCAATCTAAGATTGAAAAAATGGGGATTATAATTAATATTTTTTAGTTTTTGCTTTTTTAAATTTTAAATTTGAATTTAATTAATTTTTGGCCCACGGGCTGGCCCATCCTCAGTCAAGCCTCAAGGGCCAGCGGGCTGACTTGGGCCGGGCTTATAAGCCTCAATTTTAAATGGGCTAAAAAAATTCCAACCCAGCCCTACCCAAATAGCAGGCTGGGTTGGGCTGGCCTCACGGGCCAAGCCCATTTCAACGGCTCTATTTAATCCTAACAAAAGAGTTTTTTTTTTTTTTTAATAATTTGGTCAAAAACTCCCTTCCCCGGAAACCAATTTCCAAAATAAGTAGATTTAAAAGGAAAAATGACGTTGTATTAATAGCCAAAAAATGTATAAAATTTGTATAATTTTTTGGGTATATATATATATATATATTATGTCTGTTATATACAAAAATTATACAAATTTATATACTTTTTCGGCTACCAAATATAAATAATTTCTGACGCGGGCTAAAAGTGATAATACCCCTATTTAAAACTTGACCCATTAGTCTTTTCTTTTCAAGTTAATTTGTTGCACCTGCCAAAACGAATGAATATTAATGAAATAATTGAATCCCTTTCATCAGATCTATTATCATCTCATTTTTATCTTTCAAGATTTGAGGATGACGCTAGCCGAGTTGGCTTTTCTTATTTAACTGTCATTGATCATTATTATAAGGAATATTATAATAAAAGAATCCCGTTCATCAAATATGTCATCTCATTTTAATATTTCAAGATTAGAGAAAGATAGCTAGAAGAGTTGACTGTTCTTTGTTATGATAACTAAACATAACCATTGATATAACTCATTGAATTAACCAGCAAAGGAACTAAGAGGAATGAGCCAAGGTTCAATTTGCACAAAGCATATATAGCATACACCAATAAAAAAAATTGAATATAAATCTTTTAAATTACTCCCTCTGTTCACTTTTACTTGTTCACTATACTAAATATACATTTTCACTTTTACTTGTTTACTATACTAAATTAATAGAAAGACAATCTTTTTTTTCCTTCTTGTTTTACCCTTATCATTAACTACTCATTCCCCAAATCATTTCTCAAGACTTATGAAAATGCTATCTGTAACGACCCGACCGGTCGTTTTGAGCTTTTGCACTTTGATCGCCAGTTCTCGGGCATGACTTGCCCCGTGTTATGTATTATGACTAATGTAGATCGTTGGTTTTGGTTTTCAGGAAAATTTGGAATGAATTTGAAAGAACAGTTTCAGTTGAAAGCTTTGAATTTGAAAGGTTTGACCAAGAGTTGACTTATTGTATATGAGCTCGGATCGGAGTTTTTATGATTTGGTTATCTTCGTTGGGCGATTTGTGACTTAGGAGCGTGATCGGAATTGGTTTTAGAAGTCCGGTGTAGAATTAGGCTTGAATTGGCGAAGTTAGTATTTGGCGAATTCCGGTTGATAGGTGAGATTTTGATCCGAGGGGCGGAATGGAATTTCGAGAGTTTCTGTAGCTTCGTTATGTCATTTGTGATGTGTGTGCAAAATTTCAGGTCATTCCGACGTCGTTTGGTCGGGTTTTTGATCAAAAGTGTATTTGGAAGGATTTTGGAAATTTAGGCTTGAATTCGACGAGTTTTGAGTAAATTGATGTTGTTTGAGGTGTTTTGATGATTTGAACAAGTTTGGATGATGTTTTAGGATGTGTTGGTACTTTTGGTTGAGGTCCCGGGGGCCTCGGGGTGATTTCGGATGGCTACCGGGATGAATTTTGGACTTGTGTTATTGCTGAGATTGCTGGTTCTGGTATTTCCGCATCTGCGGAATTGGGACCGCAGATGCGGTCTCGCAGATACGGGAAGGAGGTCGCAGATGCGGATTTTGGCATGTGGGAATTTCCGCTTCCGCAGGAGCGGAGTCCGCAGATACGGATATTGACCGCAGAAGCGGTCCTGGGCATTTAATGAAACTCTGCAGAAGCGGAGGATTTCCGCAGAAGCGGAAAGTGCACCGCAGATGCGGTAATGTGCTGGGCAGAAGGGTTTTATATTCCATTTTGTTCCGCGAGCTAAGTTATTTTTCCACCATTTTTGAGCATCCTTGAGAGCTTTTGGACGGGAATTGAAGAGGGTTTCGACTGGGATTGATTGGAGGTGAGTTCTATGACCTAAAAACATGATTTAATTGTAGAATCAACCTAGAAATTCATGGAACTTAAGCAAAAATGGAAGAAACTAGGGCTTGAGATTTTGAAATTTGATTTGGGGATTTGAGGGACCATTTGAGGTCGGATTTGAGTACTTTTGGTATGTATGAACTCGTGAGGAGATGAGGAACCTATTGATGTGAAAATTTTTGAGTTTCGAGAAGTGGGCCCGGGGCTCGGGTCTTGCTAATTTCGAGATTTTTAATATTTTTCGATTGTTTTCGATTGGGTATTGTTCCATTGGCATATTATGACGTATTCGTTCTGGTTTTGGATAGATTCGACGCGCGTGGAGGCCGATTTGAGGGGAAAAGGCGTCGCGAGCTAGAGATTTCGCCGGTTCGAGGTGAGTAATGATTGTAAATGATATCCTGAGAGTTTGAAACCCCGGATTGCACACCGTAGTGCTATATTGAGGTGACTTGCACGCCGGATAGCGAGCGTGGGGTAGAGCACCGTTGAGGGATTGTGACTTGGTCCGTCCCGATTGATGATTTTACCGCGTATTTGACTGAAACTTATTTTTTATTATTGTCACACCTCCTTTTTTACACACCTACCCCGAAGGATAATGTATAAGGGAGTTTTTCCATTTAAAGTGACATTATTCGAAATGGGATTATTTATTTATTTTTTTAGAGTCGCCACTTGGGATAGGATTGGCTTTTGGTGTCCCAAGTCACCGGTTTTAATTTAAATCCCAAATCGAGGAAAAATTCGACTTCCCAATTGGAGTCTGCGAACCAGAAATTCTGAATAAGGAATTCTGTTGACCCAAGGGAAGGTGTTAGGCACCCCCGGATCCCGTGGTTCTAGCACGGTCGCTTAAATTATTATAATTGGCTAAAAATCTGATTTTTTATACATGTTCAAACTATAGTGCAATTTTAAATTATTTACCGCTTTCAATTAATTTTAAGAAAATTGAACGTCGTCTAAAACATGTCTTTGGATTGCGTCACATGAAATGCACCCGCAGTCTAAAACACATTTTATTCAACGTTTTAGGATTTGGATTTGGGTCACATGAAATGCACACCCGAGTTTAGGAAGATAATATTATTAAACACGCGCCTAAAGTAACTATGCATTTGGGCTTTGCGAGGGCCGTGGAATTTGCTAAATGGCACCCCTCGAGTTCTAAGGATCAATTCAAAATTAAAACGAGGGCCATGCAATTGTCACTTTTGTTCGGCACATCGCACCTCAATTCGTAAACATGCGAGCAATTTTTAATCGCCGATGGGCTAAAACTTCCCAATTCCCGCATCCTCAATAATCATTCGAAACAATTTTCATATGGCCAAACCAATCACCAAATAGATAACAACGTATAGGCATCTAAAGCAGTTAAAGAAACAAGAATTCACCCTAAGAAAAACTGCTCCAAACATTTATGCATACTGTTAAAATTAACTAACGGAACCAATAATTAAAGAATGCCTCAATTCTTATAGAAACTCACGTGTCTGAACCACTGTCCATTTACTCCAAATAATAAAAAATGCAAGTGATACCATTCTAATAAAAAAAAGAGGTTAAGAAACAGAAACTATTATCAAGCACGGATCGAGTCTTGCTCAATCACAAGCTAATTAGGATCGATTATATAAATTCTCTATCCATTCTGCTCTCTTAATAAATTAAAAATTTCAAAGGAATCATCAAGGTCATATTTGTTTTTATGCTGAGAACCCTTCTCCTTAATCCCAAGTTGGAACCTACTATGCTTTGCAGATAGATAGAGTTAAAACAAACTTTCAGAAATTGCTAACGACGCAGTCCAAACAATAATCGATTTGCTCCAAGTGTAATTAAATTAAGAACACAAGAGTGGAAAAGGGACCTGTTCAACCGAAATTCATTCTCAATATCGAATCGACAGATACAAAACTCGGCTCCACAAGGACAGCTATAAAATCGAGCACAAACCAAGGACCAAATTGAAGAGATGAACAAACCTCAAACGCTTTTATTCCAGAAATATGACCAGCCACCTCTGACCGGAAACGGAATCGTCAAACGGCAACCTCACCGGCGACCTCGATAATGACCATGTTTGTGACTGGTTTTGGAGTGATGTAAGCTGAAGGAGAAGATGAAGAAGGGTTAGCTGGTTTCAAGGGATGAGGTCGTTTGTTGTCAGCTCCATAAGCAACCGTTGCTGCTTGTTTTTAACGAAGAAGAACGGGCTGGGGGATTATGGTTTCTAAAGGTCCTAAAGTTTTGGTGTTCCGATTTTGTGAAGAAGATGTGTAATGGTTATGGGGCCTGATTTTTGGGTGTTGTCGTTGGTTCCAGCGGTTGATCATTTGCTCTGGTCATTTTTTGATTAAGAAGAGGCCTATGT
>NW_017672860.1:161245-164829 GCF_001879085.1 Nicotiana attenuata
ATTGAATGCAAACTGAAGATTGGATTGTCTAATTTGAACTATTTTGGACTGTTAAATCTGTGGTTGTCCAGCCGTGGTCTTGGTATGGTTTAGTGATGGTTTTAGTTTCACGTTTTGTTGATAAGTAGAAATCAGAATTGGTGTGAATTCACAATTGACTTCGAGTTCAACATATGATATCCACGTTAATTTTGATTTCAAGCTGAAGAGACGTCTCAAACAACCTTGTACTGCAGTAGCTACTACCCGTGGATTCACATTCATGCCTATTTTTGTTAAAACTCAATTCACATTTCTCAGTTTGTTTTGCTTTTAGTCATATCCAGAAGTTCAGCAGTAGGTAAATAGATTAACAACAAATCTGAATTTTAATCCAATCCAGTCAGTTTAGATGCACAATTGTTTTAAATTTTATTGAGATGAGCATAAAAAGATGTGTTTGAATAAACGTGGAACGGCTCCAATATTTGCAAGCCTGAATGCTGAAGTTGGGCCTGAATGAGGTCTGTCCGCAGCCCAATTCGAGTTTTGACTATGTGTTGTTCTTGCTGGGCTAAGCTTGAGGCCCAAGGGAGTCACTAAAATTCTGAATAAAAATCAAATACTTAAGTATATTAGTTCTGGAACAATACAAACTAAGTAGGCCCTGTAGAGACAACTTGGGTAGAAAACTGTAATTTTCTTTAGGATTGGCCTTTAAATAATAAAAGAGGGGAGCCCCGCCAAATAAAACACATAAACGGCGGGCCCTCGATAATTGCTTATGCTAAAATACTTAGACTTCGAGATGGGCCGTTTAGCGAATTTCACGGCCTTCTCCAAAGATAATAACGCGATAGTCTCTTTAGGCACGCAATTTAAATAATTTTACCTTCCTAAATACGGGTGCACATTTATGTGACCCAAATCCAAATCCCAACGAAGTCGAAATGTGTCAAAAATCGCGGGTGCATTTATGTGACGTGGTTCGAGACATATTTTCACGACGTTGCAATTCTCTTAAAATAATAACAATAAAAGCGGTTCAAAGTTAAAAGCACATAGGTTAAAACATGTACTAAGATCAAACAAATAAGCCAAATATGACAGTTGAGCGACCGTGCTAGAACTACGGAACCCGGGAATGCCTAACACCTTCTCCCGGGTTAACAGAATTCCTTACTCGGATTTCTGGATCGCGGACTGTTAAACAGAGTCATAATTTCCTCGGTTCGGGACTCAACCGGTGACTTGGGACACCATTAATCTCCCAAGTGGCGACTCTAAAATCTTAATAATAAATCCAGTTCCGATTGTCCTTTAAGTGGAAAAACTCCTTTACGCCTTTGCGGGTGTAGTGAAAAAGGAGGTGTGACAGCTCTGGCGACTCTGCTGGGGATACAAACCCAGAACTTCGGTTCAGGGTTTAAGAATTCGAGCTTAGAATAATTGTTATGTTTGGCTTTATTTGATTTTCTTACATGTTTCATGCTAAATTTGCTAAATGCTTTACCGCTTTGATATTATCTGAATTGTATATAAACTGTGCCGAAACCCTTCTCTTCTCACCTCCGGCGATGTGCTCACTGGTGGAGACCCCCTATTCTGTTAGTGTCATACCTTAAAATAAGAAAGAGGCCGGACAAGTTACTAAGTCGGATGGCCTTTTGGTTCCCGGTACGTAGCCCCCTCCTCGACTCGAGTTGTCCGCTCGGGTACCCAGTCTAGAACCTATACCCAGGTTTTGAACCTAGAATAACTTGACCTCATGCCGGATCCCTAGTAGGAACGCTTATTTGCATCACGTGCATATGACTTAGGGGACTCAACACAGGGGTTGGGTCCGTCTAGGACAGGTGTACCCGTAATAATGGACCATCCTGATGCATCCTACTTGTGCATTTATCTGTTTTGGACTCGCCTGCTGACCGGCTTTGAATATCTGGGAAATATTGAAAAAAAAGAAAAAAAAGAGAAAAAGAGAAAATAGCAGTGTAGAGAGATAATTACCTATATTAGAAAACCAATGTCCAAGTAGTGCCGAAATGCTGCCGGATTTTTGAGAAAATGAAAGAAAAAAAGAAGAAAAGTAGTTTTTTTAGTTTGTTTTGTTTGCCAATGGAAAAGAAAAACAAAAAAGAGTTTTATTTTCAAATTAGTTTGTTTATTGGCCACTGAAAAAGAAAATATAAAAAAGAATCTTGCTTTCAGAAATAGTGTATTTGCCAACAACAACAAAAAGAGTCTTGTTTTCAAAAATAGTTAGGTTTATTTGCCCGAACTACGCAGGTTTGATTCTCACCGGATGTGAGATACGTAGGCAACCCTTATCGGGTCCAACCTCCCCTTTTCAGAAATAGCCAGAAATGCCAAAATTTTCAATTTCGTCATGAATAAGTCGGGTGCCGCCATTCTTGTCTAAAACAAGCCGCATGTCCCTAAAAGGGCGCCGGAAGGCTGTTTTTGCGAGAACAGCCACCCTGAGTCAATTTCAATGGTTAGCAGGCACAGCCTTAAAATCTTCTCCCCGAAGTGCTGAAAGACCGTAACTGCAAAACCGGTCGTTTGTTTTAAAATTGGAAATTTGAACAAAAATAGTGTCATTTTTTTCCCTTTTAGGTCGAAATAAGTGATTAAATCACCTTAATAAATGTGCAGGATGAGCATGGTTCAAAATAAGGGGAACTTGCATATAGGCTCGCGGCGAGACCAATCGATGTCCCGCGGGCACCAGGAGCTTTAATGTATTCATGATTGTCCTTTGAGTCTGTATTTCCTTTTCTACTAGAGTTTGTCATTTGAGTCTGTATCTCCTTTTCTACTAGAGTCTGTCAGTTGTCTGAGTCTGTATTTCCTTTTCGTTAAAAGTCAGTCAGTTGATTGAGTATGTATTTTCGTTTAAAGTAGAATAGGGATGGTGGAGTCTGTAGTTCTTTTCTGCATTAGAGTCTGTTAGTTGTTTAATCTGTCAGTTTTGAGTCTTTGTAATAGACGAATTTGCTATCAATAAAACTGAAAATCCCAAAAAATATTTTGCTTCTACTTTACATTTATTCTGCAAGAACTACGCTCGGTCTGATTCACGCGGGGTCGTGATACGTAGGCAATTTCCATAGGATTCGACCGTAACTAAATGGAAAAAGAAAAAACAAGAAAAGAATGAAAGGAAAGAGATGAAAAACAAGAAAGGAAAGAAAAACAAAAAGAAAATAAGAAACCAAACAAAAGCAAACAAGAGAAAATAAAAAGGGAGCAAAGGAAAGAAAAGAGCGGAAAAATAGTTCTGAGGAAAGGAGCGAATAGGAACAAGGAAAAACCAAGGCAAAAGAAAAAGAAGGAAAAGAAAAGAAGGAAAAATAAGAGAGAAAAGCAAAAGAAAAGAGAGAAAGGCAAGAAACAAACAATGGAAAACACGAGGGAAGAATGAGAGGAAAGGCATGGCAAATAAAGAAAAAATAAAAAGCCGATATGACGCATGCAATCCAAGCAAAAGCATAATAGGAACTGTTAACTGCCTAGGTGCCTTCACTCTCCAAATGTGCGGGTACCAATATGTTAAATGCCCTAACGCTAACGTGATGGTTTCATTTTGTCATGTCATTCCA
>NW_017672861.1:0-17179 GCF_001879085.1 Nicotiana attenuata
GGCTAGTAATTTCAGGAGGTTCAAAGGGTAGTTTAGGCATGGGAAAAGGGTACTTTCATCAGATTTGGTAATTTTTGAAGGGGGGTAAGGATAGAATAGGGATTGTAATAAGCATAGAACTTTCTAGGAGGGACTATAGTGTAGGTTCTAATAAACTTAAGTTAGTTGCTTGTGTAACAAGTCAGAAATAATGGGGTAAACACTGAAATTAGAATAGGGACTAAGGGGGTAAAAGGAAAATCTGAAATTGGACCCTAAGTTCATCTATAAATAGGCATTCATTTGCCTTGTTGAAAAAAAAAAAGTTTTTGGGCAGTCCTCTAAACCCCTTCCAAAAGGCATAAAACAGAGTTTCTAAAAATCATAAAATTCCTTCAAAACAATACTGATCTCAGCATTGAGATCAGAAATAAGCTGGTTGTCGAGTATACTGTTCTATATGTGAAAGTAGCTGCCAAAAGAGTTGTTAAGGTCTATTTGAATTGCTGTAAACTGAATCTGAGTAATCGATTTGGTTTTGGACTGCATTGGTGCTTGAAATTGTTAGTGTTTTGGTTCATTGCTGGAGTTTCAAACATGTTCCGGAACTTGCTGTGTTGATTGAGTTATTACTGGATTTCAACTTCTTCCTGGGCTGCTGTTGCAAACTGTCACTGCTACTGATCTTTTCCTTTTTTCTTATTTGCAATTACCAGGTACACATTTGAACCCGTTCTGCTGTAACTTTAAGCTTGAAATGGAATGCAAATATTCACCTGTTTGATCTTGAATTATGCTGCCTGGACTATGGTGTATTGATAGTTAAATAGGCATTAAATTTAAGTGCACAGCATAGTGTCAATTCAATTTTGTACGTGTGTAAACCCTGGACTGTATAAGTAGACTGTTTGGCTGAATTGTTTGGGACTGTTTTAAATTTGTGGCCAGTCGAACTAGCTCAGTGTACTCCTATGAGCATGTGAATTCTGCAGTTAGTAGTTTTAGTTTGGTTTAGCTTGTGTTGCTAGTGTACTGTAGCTTGAATTCATGTAATGACTGTTTATTAAACTTGAAGCCAGAGCTGAAATCAGAAAGGGGGGCCATGTCAGTGTTTAACGTTAGTGTTGGCCCTAATAAGTTGAATTCGAAATTAGGCGTTTTTTCATGTGTACTGTACCCCTGGGTTATGACCTCAACATAAGTATAATTTGGCTCCGTCAATTTGTGGAATTCCATGGGTCTCTGTAGTAGTTAGATAGCCTAAACACGTTGAATATAAAACTGGATTCCAGCCACACTATTGTGAAATAATTGTAATCGTAGTAAGTTTAAATCGTAATTCTGTTTGGTACAAGTGTTGCCGGTGAACTCAAGGCTCAACAGCCTTGTTTTGTTGCTTTGGGCCTTAGTGATTTAAGCGAGTGGCCCAGGCTCGGATCAGATTTCAATGTTCGTTTGGGCCTGGGCCAAAGTCTGTAATTGGCCAAATTTTGGTGTAGACTTGGGTACAATTCTCCTCTGTCGGGCTATCTCGGAGCCCTGTGGTTGGTCTTATCGCAGAATTATCATTTGGTGTGCTTTGATCCAATAATAAATTAATTAGGACCGTTTCTTTTATTATTAACAAATCGAATAGAAAATTGTAGTTACTTTAGGTTTACCCTTTTAAATAATAAACGGGACGAGCCTCACCGGATACAATGTAAAATTGCGGGGCCCTCAATAAATGTTTATACTAAAATACCTAGACTTCGGGATGGGTTGTTAGTGAATTCCACAGCCTTCCCCAAAGATAATAACACAATAGTCTCTTTAGGCACACGATTTTAATAAAATTACCTTCCTAAATTCGGGTGCACATTTATGTGACCCAAATCCAAATCTCAACGAAGTTGAAATGTGTTAACACTCGCGGGTGCACTGGTGCGACGTGGTTTGAGGCGCATTTTCACGACGTTGCAACGCTCTAAATTAATAAGAATAAAAGCGTTCAAAGTTAAAGGCACATAGATTAAAACATGTACTAAAATCAAACAAGTAAGCCAAATATGACAGTTGAGCGACCGTGCTAGAACCACGGAACCCGGGAATGCCTAACACCTTCTCCCGGGTTAACAGAATTCCTTACTCGGATTTCTGGTTCGCTGACTGTTAACAGAGTCATAATTTCCTCGGATCGGGATTCAACAGGTGACTTGGGACACCATTAATCTCCCAAGTGGCGACTCTGAATATTAATAATAAATCTCGTTCCGATTGTCACTTCAAGTTGGAAATAACTCCCTTTATTATACCCTTGCGGGTGTAGTAGATAAAAAGGAGGTGTGACAGGGTTTAGGTCTGGTTATTTGTGAAATATAATGAGGGATATATTGTAGAAGATAAGCCTTTTAATGGGCTCTTTGTCTGACCCGAAATTGCCCCTTTTTGGGCTATCATTTAACCAAGTAGGTGACCCACCTACTTGTCACCTAGCAGCTTGTGCAGTCTCGCAAAAATGTCTATATCTCTCTACTCCAATGTCGTATTGATAAAAGGTTTAATGCGTTGGAAACTAGACTCATAGATCTTCAATTTGGTAGGTAGATCACCCCGTAATTCCAAGTATATTGGGAGAAAAGCTTAATAACATTTGACCTAAAGTTTAAGTAAAACTATGAACCTAAGTTGCAACAACTCTTGTCGACTTTTGTTTCAGAACTCGTTTGACTTCAAGACTATGATACGGATATTTTATGATTCATATACCTTAAAATACGATCTCTTGAGAGTATTAAGCACCCCTAGGTTTACCCAAAAATACGGCTGACAACATCCTTAATTCGTTTAACTTTTAATACTTGTTAACCACCCTTATACACCTTTGTATCATTTAAGACCAATAGGATTAATCTCTTATCATCTCAAAGATAATCTCTTCATGGATTTACGTCGACGACCTTATGGCATGAACTAACGTATGTGAATATGGGTTGTGACAATGAGTCCTGATGTCTACTTGTCATGTTAGTATATAGTTGATCTGTTCTTTTACCTACCATAAGTATCTTTGGAATCTTTGTGCTATGATCAATTCTCATCATGTTAAGTTTCATGTTCAACCAAATGATATGTTGGCCGAACTGTGCCACAAGTATGTTGTTATGCGGTTTGTAACCATATTCTCATTAGACTGTCATGATAAAATCTTCATGTTAAACTTGTGCTCTACTTGCTTCCTGCCTATGATTATGCTAGAATGTCATTTGAAGTTCTTTAGGTTGGTTTTGAATCATGTTTTATTTTGAAACTCTATGTGGAATGGCCTGCTAGCTCGTGTTGCTCGATACTGTCACTTCAAACATTATTTATTGGAAATACGAACCTGAACCTGCCTCATATCTGTCTCATGTGCCTCCCAATTTAATGTTGTCTTATCTATGTTCCATTGGGTTATAAATGCTGATAGCTATATCCTTAAGAACCGAGTGTGTGGACTTAGAGTTTTTCTTAACGAATTCAGTAAGTAGTTGTTTGGTTAAGTTGTTCATTTGCCAATACTGAGTGGGTGAATTATCCACTTCTGCTTGGTACGGGTCTATATATGAGTTTGAAGTTTGTAATTGGCATACTCTAATCTCGAGTCGAGTTTGGGTCTGGGTTTGCCGCTCGTTCGAAGAATAAGCTTGTTGAAGGTCCATGCAGTCCTGACTATCTCCTCTTAGGCCTGCTCTATTTGTGGGGCCTGTAGTTAATTCAATACTGTAATACTAGGGCTTATTTTCATTTCTTCTTGGGCTTGTAATAATTTGTAAACAAACAATTGGGGATTTAGTGAAATTGGGGTAAAAAGAGTATTTTAGTACTTGAATGAAAGGGTAGAGAACATGTCTATAGGATCTACATGCACTATTTGTTGTTTCTGTACACTATAGACATCATGCCTATAGGAGTCCCGCACACACTTCACTTTATTTGTCAAGACATGTTAGTTCCAGTAGTTGCTATACATGTTTCCATGTCTATTATTCAACACTCTTAGATAACATGTCTTAGGGCGCAACAATGCAATGTTTTCACTTATCTAGATATCATGCCTATAGGACTTCAAATAATCAATCTATTAGTTGCTTCAATTACTTTTATTATATTGCTCATCTATATATCATGGCTATAGGGTTCTAATACTCTAATCGACTGTTCCCATTGTTTTCTATTACGCTGTCGCCTGTTTAAGATGCATGTCTATAAATCAGCATTAGTAATTCAGAACTATGATTGTTTTCACTAACTTTAGATTTTACGCAAAATGAATAGATATCATGTCTATAGGACTTGCAATATTCAATCTGCCTACGCGTTAATCCAGAAATTGCTGCACTGCCCATGTATTACTAGAATCCAGAATCACTTTGAAATCATGCCTATAGGATTTGCAATGTTTTAGTTCGCCTGAACACTGCTTTTATGTATTACTGGAAATCAGAATCATATAGAAACCATGTCTATAGGACTTATAACGATCTAATCTGCCGATACGTTAGCCTAGAAAATGCAGCATTACCTGTTTGATACTGGAATCATATAGAGATCATGCCTATAGGACTAAAAGAGTCTGAGTCTTAATTTTGAGATGTTCTACTACCTAATACTAGAAATCAGTCTACGTGCTTCCTTGTTTATGTGTGGAGGCTAACATGAGCCACTCTTTGTTGTTATGTGCAGTCCTATTTACTTTGTATGTGCGATTAGTTTTATCATTTTTGAGCAACCTAAGTAAGTCTAGAACCACCCAAATAGAGGTCCAAAGCCTTCTGGACCATAGGCATGGGACGGGTAGTGCACGCATAGGATACAACTTAGAATTGAATTAGAACGCTTTAGGTAAACAAACTTCAACATAGTAATCGGGTAGCAGGAGATGATAGTCTGTGCCCGCTGAATAATATGAGCAACTCCTACGAAAAGGGAGTTGCGAAGTATTATTTATGTTGCATAGGGTGATCCTTTAGGCTAAAAAATTTAGGACCCCCCCCCCTCTCTTTTATATACTCGCCATTTACACTTAGTCATTTAACATAGACCAATGTATCCGTACCCCTTGTAATCAATAAAGATTTGTACCAACTCCCTTGTGCTATAATAAAACTCTTCGACTTTTATATTTTCTTTTGTTTATTTGATCTCCTAGCCTAATTACATAATCCAGATATTTTAAAGTTCAGTCGGGACCCACAGTTGTAGACCTCGAAGAGTGCCTAACACCTCCTCTTTGAGGTAATTTGAGCCCTTACCCAATCTTTGGTGACGTTGACCAGTCAAATAGAGTTATTTGCAAATAGGTGCCCTAACACACCTTAAAAATCGTTAGGTGGCGACTCTCCTTTTTAAATACCTTCCTTTAAAAGAGTTGCCACACGTCGAAACCTGCTTTCGCGAGAAAACGGGGCGTGACACTAGTTTTACCCGAAAATACGGGTTACAACATCCTTGATTCCTTTAACTTCTAATATTATTAACCACTCTTATACACCCTTGTATCATTTAAGAACAATAGGATTAACTTCTTATCATCTAAAAGATAACATCTTCTTGGATTTACGTCGACTATCTTACGGCGTGATCTAACGTGCGCGAATATGGACTGTAACACCCTCCCCCCCCTTAGGAACATTCGTCCTCGAATGTAAGGGTTTATGGGGAGTCTAACTCATCATGGATTCTGACGGAAATTTCCAGCAGAGTTTCCTCTGTAAAAACTAGCCAAACTTGCATGCAGTTAAACCTAACCTATGGCCTCACAAGTCTATACAAAGCATTATATATATGTACATTATCTGCATATCACCATTTTGTAATAAGGAAGAGTATTCTCAAAATATTGCTTACCTCATAGAGCCGTTTAAGCTTCCATTGCATCCTACGTTCCCCCGGCATCTTTGTTATCTTCAATCTGGAATAGGTAAGGGTATTTAGACTTCATCTCCTCTTCTGCTTCCCATGTCATTTCTCTGTATTCTTGTTCCTCCACAATACTTTGACGGAAGCTACATCCTTTGTTCTCAGCTTGCGGACTTGTCGATCTAATATAGCCACTGACACTTCTTAATATGATAGATCCTCTGCAACTTGTACATCTTTGATAGGGACGACCCCGAGAAGGGTCTCCAATACATTTCCTCAACATAGATACATGGAATACCGGGTGGACAAATTCCAATTCGGATGGCAATTCTAACTCATAAGAAACCTGTCCAATTCGTCGAAGAATTTTGTACGGCCCGATATATCGCGGACACAGCTTACTTTCTTCCCAAAATGCATAACACCCTTCATCGGTGAGATCCTTAGGAAAACCCAATCACCAACCTCAAACTCCTGATCACGACATCGGACATTAGAATAAGACTTTTGCCTGCTTGGCGCCGCCCTCAGTCGCTCTTGTATCATTTTTACCTTCTCAATGGCTTGGTGAATCAAATCTGGCCCATATAATTCTGTTTCACCGACTTCGAACCATCCAACTTATGATCTACATCTCCTCCCGTACAGTGCCTCGTACGGGTCCATTTTAATACTGGAATGGTAGGTATTATTATAGGTGAATTGTATGAGTGGTATATGGTCATCTCAATTCCCATTGAAATCTAGAACACATGCGCATAGGATATCTTCAACTGTCTGAATGGTATGTTCAGACCGTCAGTCTGCAGATGGATTGCAGTGCTGAGATTCCCTTGTGTGCCTAAACCCTTCTGAAAAGACCTCCAAAACTTTGACGTATATTCAGCTCCTCGGTCTGATATAATAGATACTGGAACACCATGAAGCCTAACAATCTCCTTGATATACAACTTCGGATCTTCAGCTGTGTATGTTGTCTTAACTGGCAGAAAATGGGCATATTTTATAAGTCGATAAACTATCACCCAGATGGAGTCAAACTTACGATAAGAGAGAGGTAGTCCAATAGTGAAATCCATATCGATCACCTCCCATTTCCAGGTCGGAATCTCTATATTCTGAAATAATACACCGGCTTTACGATTCACGATCTTTACTTGTTGACAATTAGGATACTGGGCTACAAATTCTACAATAGACTTCTTCATGTTATCCCACCAATACTGCTCTTTAACATCATGATACATCTTTTTCGAGCCGGGATGGATGGAATATCGGGACTGATGAATCTCAATCATAATCTTCTCTCGCAACCCTGCCACATAAGGCACACATAATCGGCCCTGGTATCTCAATTCCCTATCTCCTCCGATCTCGAAAGCCGTAATCCCATGCTGCTTAATGCCCTCTCTCAATCTCACTAAGGTAGGATCTTCATATTGCTGTGCTTTTCCTCGGCAACCAAAGATGATTCTGCTATATTCTGTACAGTAACACCTCCGTCATGAGAGTCTAACAATCTAATTCTCATATTGGCTAGCTGATGAAGCTTTTTAGTCAACCCCTGTCTACCTGCCTTAATGTGTACTAAGCTTCCCATTGACTTACGACTGAGAGCATCTGCCACAACATTGGCATTACCAGGATGGTGCAATATCTCGACATCGTAGTCTTTCAGTAATTCAAGCCACCTACGGTGCCTCAAATTCAACTCCTTCTGCTTGAAGATGCATTGTAAACTCTTGTGATCTGTGTAGATGTCAACATGGACACCATATAAGTAGTGCCGCCATATCTTCAAAGCATATATTACTGCAGCCCAAATCATGAGTCGGGTAATTCTTTTCATGTTTCTTCAATTGTCTCGATGCATAAGCAATCACCTTTTCACGTTGCATCAATACGCACCCTAAACCTATACCTGAGGCATCACAATATACCACATAACCTTCTGTTCCTTATGGGAGAGTGAGCACTTGCGCGGATGTCAATAGATTCTTTAGCTCATGAAAACTACATTCACAAGCGTCAAACCACTGGAACATGGTATCTTTCTGTATCAACTTTGTCAATGGTGCTGATATAGAGGAAAACCCTTCTACAACCGCCTATAATTTCCTGCTAGCCCAGGAAGCTGCAGACTTCTGACGGTGTTGTAGGTCTTGGCCAATTCTTCACTACATGGATCTTCTGAGTGTCGACACTAATACCCTCGTTAGATATCACATGGCCAAGGAATGCTACTGAGTTCAGCCATAATTCAAATTTGGAGAGCTTAGCATATAACTAATTATCCTGAAGGGTCTTTAATTTTATCCGCAAGTGGCCTGCATTTTCCGCCTCCGAACGAGAATACACCATAATGTCATCAATGAATACGATCACGAACACGTCAAGATAGGGTCTGAATACACTATTCATGAGTTCCATAAAAGCTGCCGGGGCATTTGTTAGCCCGAACAACATCACCAAGAACTCAAAGTGCCCATATTTTGTTCGAAAGGTCGTCATCGGAACATCCTTCTCCTTAACCCTCACCTGATGATACCCTGAATGTAAATCAATCCTGTAGAAATACATGGCACCCTGAAGTTGGTCAAACAGGTCGGCAATCCTCGAAAATGGACACTTTTTCTTTATAGTAGTCTTATTCAACTGTCGATAATTGATTCACATCCTTAACGACCCATCTTTCTTCCACACGAACAAGACTTACCCCAAGGCGAAGTGCTAGGCCTAATGAAGCCCTTATACAGCAAGTCCTTCAATTGCGCCTTCAACTATCGCAACTTTGTCGGGGCCATCCTGTATGGAGGGATAGAGAGCGGTTGAGTGTCTGGTAACACATAAATGCTAAACTCAATCTCCCTTTCAGGAGGTAGGCCTGGGAGTTCTTCCAGGAAAACGTTTGGAAATTCACTGACCACAGGGATTGATTGTAGAGTAGGCGGCTTCGCCTCCGCATCCCTAGCGCGAACAAGATGATAAATGTAACCTTTTGAGATCATCTTCCTTGACGTAAGATAGGAAATAAACCTAACTTTTGGCGTGGCAAGGCTGTGTACAGTAGACCCTTGTGGTCCGGCCCTTCCCTGGACCTCACACATAGCGGGAGCTTAATGCACCAGACTGCTCTTTGGAATGGCAATGTTCCTCTTCCATTCAATGACGGGTTCTCAAGGAAACTGAAACCTAACCATCATCGTACGACAATCAACATTTGCATAGAATGAGGCCAACCAGTCCATTCCCATTATCACATCGAAATCAACCATTTCTAACTCAAATAGATTCGCCGAGGTTTGACAACTACAAATCATCACTGCGCAACCTCTATATACCTTTCTAGCAATCACAGAATCTCCTATCGGAGTAGATACCGCAAGTGGTTTACTTATCAATTTAGGTTCAACGCCAAACTTATTAGCCACAAATGGTGTAACATATGATAATGTAGATCCCGGATGAATCAGCATATATACATCATAAGAAAACACAGACAATATACCTGTAACAACATCCGGAGACGACTCGAGATCCTATCGACCTACTAGAGCATAGGTTCAATTTTGAGTACCACTCGAACTCAGCACTACACCTCTACCTCTACCACGACCTATCGACTGTTGAAAACCCCATGCTGGAGGTCGAACTGATGAGGAAGAACCAGACACCTTTTAGCTTTTGTTTCAATCCGACAGTATTGAATTATGTTCCCAAAACTAATGAAATTATGCAAATTGCAGGAATACTTAATGTTTGGTCGCTCGAGATGAAATTCAACTCAAGAAGGAGTGTTCCGAAGCACAAGAAAAAAGGGCATAGAAGCACAAAAGTGCGGTTTGCAGAAGAAATTGTGAATCGCAAAATTCCACTCTGCGTACCGCAAATGAATTGTGCGGCCGCAGAACGTGGCTAAGAGTGATATATCACAGAGTATGGAAAAAAGATCATACCCAAGAGCCTTAGTGAATTGCTGACCACATAAGAATTGTGCGGCTGCAGAATAGTGCCTCGCAGCCGCAGTCCAGAAATGTGCGGCCATAGAAGAATGCCTCGCGGCCGCAGTTCAGAAATGTGTGGCTGCATAACTCCACTTCTTGCCAGCTGAAGAAATCTGTGGATCGCACATGAAATTGTGCGGCCGCAGAACCTCCCGAGGGGCATTTTTTTTCGAGATTTTTAACCTTATATAAATAGACGAGTTTTAAAAAATTAGGTCAAGTTTAAACATCTGAAGTTGATGTAGTCGTTTTTCTTTACTACTTTAGGAAGTTTTACATTATTTTGGTGTATTTCCATTAGATTTTATCATTTTAATCTTCCATTATGAGTTTAATTAACTTTTCTTCTTTGTTTTCTTCAAACCCCATTATGAGTAGCTAGACTTTTACTAGGGTTGTGACCCAACCCTAGTGTGTAAACCTTATGGGTATCTAATTTAGTGCTTGTTTATGATTGGGTGTTGATTATTTAGCTTAGTTAATGCTTCAGTTGTAGAATTAATGGTTGCAAACATTGATTCATGCCTAATTGACTTAGTCTCTACTTGAGAAAGAGGGACCTAGTCTAGGATAACCTAGCTAACAAGAAATTGGATCAATTGAGAGATTGATTAACCCAATTAAAGGGTTCAACCTAGAGATAGTAATAACCCGACTTGAGCTCTTATCAATTGTTTTGATTGATACCCATTTGATCTTGAGAAAGCCAAGTTGGGCAAAACCACTATCTGACCGAGAGGTATTGAGTGGGTAATGTAGAGTTTTGAGCTATAATGCACCCCAATCATCAAAACAAGCATTAACGTCTTTATACCATTAGGAAAACACCTAGGTTATGGTCACAGCTCTAGGACTTTAATCCAATTGGAAAAATCTAAACATTTATCTTTAATAAATTTTCTTTAGCTTGCATTCATTAGAGTAATTGTAGAATAAGAAAACAAAACTGTATTGTGGAAGTGCAATCTAGATAATTCATTTGCTTGCTTCAAATATATACCCCTAATTCCCATCATAACTCCTAGTGGATTCGACCCCGACTCCTACTTGGGTATTTGTTATTGCATACGACCGTTTTATATCTCAATTGAGGTGTGTTGTGGACATGATCGATTTTTGGCGTCGTTGCCAGGGAGTTAAAATGGTGTTAGCTATATATTTGGGTTTGTTTTTGGACTATCTTCTTTTCCTTCCGTTGTTACTAACTTGTGTGAAACAATTTTAGGTACAATTATGGCGGCAAACAACGAACTCGAAATTATGTCTTTGGGGTGTTGATACCCAACTTTTTCCTGTATATTTTTAATATGCAAAATACTTTCAAAATAGCATATGTATGTATATATAAGCATGTCCAAATGTTTTATTATTTTTTCTTAATTTTTAAAGATTTTTAAACCAATTTATTCCCCTATTTTTATTCAAAAAAAACCAATAATAATTCCCAAAATTATCATTTTTGGTGATTCATTTATTGGATTCTCATATTTATACTAAAATATATCTAATATATTTTTGCATATTTTTACGAATTTATTTAGTATTTTTAAAGCTAAATTGCATATAATTGCAATATTATCCCCTTTTAAGATTTAATTGCGTTTATATTTATAAAAAATTAAGTCCAGTATTTTTAAATTAATAATTATATGTTATTAATCATTTTAGTGCCTTTAATTTACTTCCAGAAATTATTTATTATTTTTTATAAAATAAATGAGGGAGAAATGGCTATTTAAATAATAGCCCATTTGACATTTCAATTTAAGCCAGATTTGGACCTCTAATTAAACCCAATTCCAAAACCCAATCACCCAACCCAATTACCTAATCTACCCGACCCATGACCCTTCTGAACAACCCGCCTGGATTCCCCATTCAATCTAGGCCGTTGATCAAAATGATCAACGACCACCTTTTAATCTTTCCTTTTTTAATTTCCCCTTACCCCCAAACCCTAGTCATTTTGCATCCCCAGCCGCCTTTGAAACCCCCCTTTCACTCAATTCTCTCTCAAAGCTTCTCAAACCCTAGCCGCCTCCCTCCACTTCCACCCTAAAACCATCGGAATCCATGACTTCCAAGGCCATTGAAGTCCTATACCGGCCTCCCATAACTCCTATACGCCTGGTTACTGTGGTTTCAAGGCCTGACCATGAGGAAGCTTGGCCCAGACTTTGTTTGATTCGAGTTCTATGGCCGTCTCTGACCTTGCTCCAGCCATCCATGGTTATTCGAGCCTGATCTCGACTTCTCCGGCTTAGATCAATGACTTTCCAAGCCTTTCTCATCAGCTGGGTTCTTCTGAAACCCTAACCCTTCGAGGTTTTTCCGATTCTTTTAGATCCGTTGTATATCAGTGTTTTCTCTAAGCTTTTAAACATTTTCTCAAAGTTCTTTCAAAACTATACCTTCAGAGCCTTCATCTTTTTCCGATTTAGGGTTTCGTTAAGTTATCCTTTAAAGTTTCTCTGATCTTTAGCATGTTCTACTATGTTTCGCATGTGTGTCTTTTACTGTGTTTCTTATAAGTTCCTTCTACTGTATTTCCTATGTGTTTCTTCTACTGTATTTCTTATGTGTTCTTCTACTGTGTTTCTTATGATTGTTCTTCTACTGGAAAATGCATGTTAAAAGTCTCAGTTCCTTTCTGAGATTTCTGAACTTATTTCGTTAGTATTTTTTGATTTCTTCGTATTGATTACCCTATGTCATCCGAGTATTGAGACTATTCGCTATGTGATTTGCTTGTTCTTCATCTTTGAACTTGTTTGATTTCAAAACCCTAACTTCTTTGGACCTATTCGAGTTTCTGAAGATTGTTTCATCTGCTGCTCGACTGAGTTCCGAAATCTTTGTTTTAACCTTTGTTTCTTTATATGATTCTGATTTCCTGCTAAACTCTTCTAGGGTCTTTCTACTGGACCCTCTGCATGCTATTTGATACTCTCCCTCTTCTTTGTCACTAAGATGACTACCATGTTCCTATAGTTCACTACTTACTAATTTTTGTGATTGCATGACGCTTTTTCTTTGTCCTAAATTCAGCCTCGCATGCCTAATACTTGTGTACTCTTTATATATGCTGAGCTTCCCCTCTAAAATGACTTTCAATTTTTTTGACTGATTTCAGACCTCCTTTGTGTAAATCTGATTGATTCTTTCCTTGTTGTGCTAATTTCCCTGTTACTTGGTTTGATTCAAAAACTTTCCTTAGCCTTTCTGACTTGGTTTACTCGTGAACCAGTGATTTCGAACCCCTGACTCCTTGATTTACTATGTACTGATTGATTTTATTGGGTATCTTACCTTATTTGTTTAACCGTGTATTTTAAAGATTCTTTCCTTAATTAAACTCCTATGTATTTACCCCTAATTGCCTACTTTGCACAAGATGTTTACTTGATCTCCTTCCTTAAATAATTTCTGTTCATTACCGTTTAAGTTTGAACTCCTTAATTAAAGGAAGTCCATATACTGATTGATTTTAATTGGTACACGGTTATTTCTTGCCTTATTTTCTGCCTATTTTCACACTATAAATACCTGCTCTTTCATTGACACACACACAGAACACTTTTAGTTTTCTGAACTCACCCTCACATTCAAAAGCATTCTCTCTTGTTACTTGTGTTGTGGCCTGTTTTCCAAGTACTGCTACTGCTGTATTTTGCTTCTTTGAAACTGGTATGTCCTGATTAAGGTTTTCAGCAATCACAACAATGTGTTATTTACTACCTTTACCTGCATGTCTGCCTACTGCTTATGTGTAGTTCAATACTTACTTTATCATGCTGTAATTTCTTTCTGCGTATTCTAAATCTATTGTGAATCCCAAAACCCCCACTCCCTATGTGTTTATGCTATGGTTTGAGGCATGGCAGTACTGCAAATTATTGTCCATGAATCAAACTTGATCCCCTGGGATCCTAGCCTCTAATATGATGTGTTCTGGCAGACTTATAGGCATGCCAGTGTCCTCCATTGCTGGGTATGCCTAAAGCTTGCCCTAGCCTAAGCATTAGGCTCTTTGCAATTCCCCTATTCCCCGAACCCCTTTTTTGTACCTGTTTGTGGCGGTTTCCCTCTCCTTTATTCCTTAGAATTCTGTTCTTCACTTACACTCTCTCTCTTAGACTTTAAGTTCTGCCCCCCTCTTGTGAGACTTGCCTTGGGACCCTTTGAGCTCCCTCTGAACTTGGACACTTGAGGGCTGGCCCTTCCACATTGCACTTGTCCCTATTCTGGTGATATAATTTGGGTGTGAGCATTGCTCGGAGTTCCATTGAGGCTCTTAGGGAACTTTGACACAGTCAGATTGGAGAAAGGCTTTGGATCAGTGGTCTTTGAGTTGGTCTATCTCATATTTCAGACAGGAAGTCTGAATCAGGCTCTCCTTTGGTTGTACTTTTATTTTACTATTTTTTGTGTAATTTTTTATTCATTCTGGTTTGTAATAAGTTGTATTAAACGCTTGGGGCTAGCTAGTGAAAAAGGGTGGGTAACTATGCATGCAAAGGGTAGAAATCATGCCTATAGGTCTATTACAATTTTGCATATTCAGATACATATAGAGATCATGTCTATAGGTCTATTACAATTTTGTATGCATATCGAAATCATGACTATAGGAATACTATATTCCTGCATATCAAATACATATAGAGATCATGTCTATAGGTATCTTGAATTCTGCATATTCAAATAGAAATCATGCCTATAGGTCTATTCTGAATTCTGCATAGCCAACTTCGTATAGAAATTATGCCTATAGGATTGTTCACTTCTGCATATTCAATTACATCTAGATACCATGTTTATAGGTTTAAAACAAGCCTTATGCATTTAGATACTATGTCTATAAGGTTTCTGCATTTTTTTTTACACCATGACTATAAAGTTTAAAATCAGCAACGCATAGAAAGCATGCCTATAGGAATTTCTAATCGGATCTGATTCGCCTCACTCAGTGTTAGATATAACACCAGTAATAATGGATACTGACAGTTGCAGAATTTATAATCAATTCGTTAAATCCTGCCTCTCTTTTAATAATCTGATTCCCTTACTTAGCAAGTTTAACAAGTATGCATTCAAACAATTTATTCAAGCCTTACTATTTTCTGAATTCAGTAGATATCATGCCTATAGGACCCCGTCTTAACACTTAGGCAAGCCATAGGGTAATAACTATAAACTGAATCTGTTCTATTAATTACAACTAGCAGGCAGGCCTGATTCGGGCTTCTTATCTGAATTATGTGATGAATCAGTCTGCCTCAACCTTTAAGTTCTCTCATATTTGGTATTTAATCAGACTTTAACCAGTATGTGAAAGTCATGCTGATTACGTGCTTTTCTGTTCAAGGAGGTGTGATTGAGCCTCTGTTTGTTTACATGCTTTCCCCCTTAAAATGTGCAATGTGTGTTTTGTATGTCGCCTTAGATTTTTGACCTTTTGAAACCTCAAATAAGCCCAATATCCCTCCCCTTTTCGGTTTAGTGGTCCTAAGTGCCTCCGGGACTAATAGGATTCTCGGGTAATAGCATGCAATAAGTAATCGAGACCATTCCGCGCTTTAATACCTTGACGGGGTGGGAAGGGTAGATATGGATATGATGACCACGCGATAATGTCACGTGTGGCCCCTCATTAAGGAGTGCTTACCGGACATTGTGTGGGGTGATCTATATTTTTAATAAACCTAGGACCCCCCCCCCCTCCCTCTATTTCTTTACTTCTTTTAGCAATTTCAACTCTTTCTTTTAAAAAAATCAGCTTTTCTGATTGTTCTTTCCAACTTTGTTTATTCGTAAACCATTATGTGAAAATCCCCTCTTATTTGAAGCCTTATTTGTCTACATGTTATTTGCACCTAAATTCACAATAATTGTTTGGCCGGGAACCACACTAGTGGATTCTGAGGGGTGCCTAACACCTTCCCCTTAGAATAATTTCAAGCCCTTATCCTATCTCTGGTTATCCAAATCAAACTCTTTTGGTGTCCTAATGCACCCTGATCATTAGGTGGCGACTCTTCAAAATTGCGAAACCCCTTTCCCAAAAGGAAAGAGTTGTCCCAACCAAATGTCACAAACCCGATTTCGCGAGAAAAAGGGGGCGCCCGACATGGGGGATGTGGACGTCGACGATGAGCAAGTTGATGAGGTTCCTCTTGAATCTCAAGCCAATAGAAGAGGCCGAGTACCTCATGATAATGTCCCCGCTCCACCCCACCTCCACCAAGAGCGGCTCCACACCCGGTGTTACCCAATGAAGGGTATGCTAGTGAAACAGTCCCTCCCCGTGTTAGAGCGGGCAACTTTGAAATCACCAATTTGATGCTCACTTTTCTAGAGCAACGAGGTTTCTTTACCGGTTCTCCAATTGAAAATGCATATAAACATCTGAAGGGATTTGTGGATAGTTGTTGGGGGAGCAAATAAACAAATGTCTCCGAGGATGCATTGAGGCTAACGCTTTTTCCCTTCTCTCTAAGGGGGAAAGCTTTAGATTGGTTGGAATGATTACCGAACCATTCCATTCGTACTTGGGATGAGTTGGCGGAATTTTTTTTTTGCTAAGTTCTTCTCTCTCGAGCATATGGCTACACTTTGAGATGAGGAATTGGCATTCGAGCGGTATAGAACAATGGTCAATGAATGTCACAACAATGATATGATGGAAGACATGATTCAACAAACCTTCTATCGTGGGATTAACAAGACCAACCAATGTGTAGTGAATCAACTTGTCAGTGCAAAATTTTATGACTACGCCTTATGTAAAGGCTTGTGAGATTTTGGATGAAATGGCGAAAACATCGGCAACCCCGGGCTAATGTTCAACTAGGTGATCCGAACATGATCCACTTTCATAAAGAGTTGCATGACCATGGGCAAGCCATTACCGAATTGACAACTACAATGAATCAACTGCAAAGGCTCAATTTCATCAAGCAAAAACCGAAGCAAGTCAATGCCATGGAAAAGGTAAACATGATGGTAAACAAGAGAAGCACCAAGGGTCCACAAGTGCAAAATCGAGTGGAGAATTATGTGCAAGAGTATAGTGGGTTTGATCAAGATGATTCTTATAATGAACAGGAAGAGGAGGTGAAATATGTGAACAATTTTCATAGGAAAAGAAACAACTACCAAGGCCCAAAACAATAATAATGGCGACCTCAAAACAATCAAGGCAATTGGAATTCTAATAACCAAGGCAATTGGAGTGGTGGCCAGAATCAAGGAATTGGCATAACAACAACAATCAAGGAAGCTGGAGTGGTAATAATCAAGGAAATTAGGGG
>NW_017672861.1:17199-79779 GCF_001879085.1 Nicotiana attenuata
GGGGGGGGGGGGAGGGCAATAATCAAGGCGGATGGAACAATAATCAAGGCAATCGGGGGTCGGGTTTTCAAAGGCCCTCGATGTATCAACAACCGAGCAACCCACCTCCTTATCCTTCCCATGGTCTAAGTTCATCAAACAATGAAATGGGGCGTATTGAGAATATGTTCAAGCAAATGATGGAAAAGATTACCGATTCGGATGCCCAACTTGCCTCACACAACACATCAATCCGCAACTTAGAAGTTCAAATGGGGAAAATCTCTCAAGCTCTAAATTCTCGTCCTAAAGGGGAACTAACAAGTGACACAGTGGTAAACCCAATGGGTGGGAAAAATATGGGGCATGCCATGGCTGTCACTACAAGAAATGGAAGGTATGGGAATGCACCTACCTCAAGTCAAAGGCAACTTGTGGATGATGAGCAAGTGGTGCAAGAAGAGAAGATCCCGAACAATGTGGTGCAACCTAATGATGAGGTTCAGATTAATATTGATGATAGTGTGGAAGAGACTCAAGAGGAGGTGAACCCGTTTAGGGATCACATTATTGACATACCAGAACCGATAGTGCAAAGGGCTATGGCACCATTACCAAAGCCTCCACCTCCATATCCTCAAAGACTTGCCAAGCAAAATGGTGAGAATAAATTCAAGAAGTTCATTCAAATGATGAAGAGTCTCTCAATCAATGAGCCATTAGTTGAAGCTTTGGAATAAATGCCCGGCTATGCAAAGTTTATGAAGGATCTCGTGACAAAGAAGCGGTCAATGAAATTTAAAACCATCAAAGTCACTCATCAAGTGAGTGCAATTTTGCATTCAATTGCTCCTAAGTTAGAGGATCTCGGTGCTTTCACGATTCCTTGTACAATTGGAAGTGCCGAGTTTGCTAAAGCTCTTTGTGATCTTAGAGCAAGTATCAATTTGATGCCCTATTCGGTTTTCAAGGCGTTGGGAATTGGCAAACCAAGGTCCACCTCATGAGATTGCAAATGGCTGATTGTACTATGAAGAGACCTTTGCGAGTGATTGAAGATGTCTTGGTTCGTGTTGATAAGTTCATTCTTCTGTCGGATTTTGTCATTCTCGATTGTGAAGTTGATTGTGAGGTGCCAATTATTGTGGGGAGACCTTTCCTTTCTACGGGGAAGGCTCTTTGTGATGTTGAAGCCGGAGAACTTACATTCCGGGTTGGTATAAAAAATTGGTTTTCCATGTGTGTAAGTCCATGTGGCAACCGAATAGCAATGAGGTGTGCTCTTTTGTGGACTTGGTGAAGATGTTATCATTGATGAAACAAGTGTTATGATCAATGTGGGTGATATGTTGGAGGTCGTCTTGCTGAACTTTGATGATGACGAGATGGATTACTTCACGGAATTTGTGAACGCTTTGCAAGGAATGGGGTCATACAACTATGCACCCCGGAAATTGTCCTTGGATGTTGAAAATAGGACAACTCCTCCTACAAAGCCTTCTATTGAATAACCTCCTACCTTGAGTTGAAGCCATTTCCTCCACATCTTCGGCATTAATTTCTTGGTCCTTGTTCTACTTTACCAGCTATTCTTTCCTCTTGTTTGACTAACGTGCAGGTAGATTCCTCTTTGGCGGTGCTCCAAAAGAGGAAGAAGGCTATTGGATGGACCTTGGTGGATATTCGGGGGGATAAGCCCCGCATTTTGCATGCATAAGATCAACTTGGAGAAACCAAACCATCTATTGAACATCAAAGGAGACTTAATGAGGTTATGCAAGAAGTTGTCAAAAAGGAGATTATCAAGTGGTTAGATGTCGAGGTTGTCTATCCCATTTCCGATAGTTCGTGGACTTCTCCGGTTCAATGTGTCCCGAAGAAGGGGGCATGACATTAGTCACCAATAAAAAGAATGAGTTGATTCCTACAAGAACGGTGACCAGTTGGAGAGTGTGTATGGATTATCGCAAGCTCAACAAAGTCATAGGGAAGGATCACTTTTCACTTCCGTTCTTTGATCAGATGCTCGATTGGCCGGACATGATTTCTATTGCTTTCTTGATGGGTATTCAGGCTACAACAAAAATTCTTATCGCTCCGGATGATCAAGAGAAAACAACCTTTACATGTCCCTATGGCACTTTTGCCTTCAAGCGGATGCCATTTGGTTTGTGCAATGCACCAACGACTTTTCAAAGGCGTGTGATGGCTATCTTCACGGATATGGTGGAGGACTACCTTGATATTTTCATGGATGACTTCTCGGTGGTTAGAGATTCTTTTGATGATTGTCTTACAAATTTGGATAAAGTGTTGGCAAGATGTGAAGAAACTAATTTGGTGCTAAATTGGGAGAAGTGTCATTTCATGGTCGAGGAAGGCATTGTCCTTGGCCACAAAATCTCAAAGCATGGAATTGAAGTTGATAAGGCAAAGACTGAGGTGATTTCTACACTTCCACCTCCAACTTCAGTGAAGGGGGTGCGAAGTTTCTTAGGCCACACGAGGTTTTACCGGTGCTTCATCAAAGACTTTTCTAAGGTGGTGAACCTGTTGTGCAAGCTTCTTGAGAAGGATGCTAAGTTCAACTTCAATGATGATTGCATGAGAGCTTTTGAATTGTTAAAGTTCAAGTTGACAACTACTCCCATCATCACCGCTCCAAATTGGAGTGTCCCTTTTGAACTCATGTGCGATGCAAGTGGCGTAGCGGTGGGGTTGTTTTGGGGTAACGCATGAACAAGATTTTTCATCCGATCTACTATGCTAGTAAGACCATGAATAGCGCCCAAGTCAACTATACCATTGCGGAGAAAGAGCTCCTTGCCAATGTATTCGCAATTGAGAAGTTCCACCCGTACTTGATGGGTGCAAAAGTTATTGTCCACATGGATCATGCGATGCTTCGTTATCTTATGAGCAAGAAAGATTCCAAAGCTTGGTTGATGATATGGGTTCTTTTGTTGCAATATTTTTATATTGATATAGAAAAGGGAGTGAAAATCAAGTGGCGGACCACATGCCCCGTTTGGAGGAGAAGGGGAGGCCGCATGATGGGCTTGAAATCAATGATTCCTTCCCCTATGAGAAACTCTTGGCTATTTCAATGAAAGAGGTGCCATGGTTCGCGGATATTGCAAATTTCTTTGTGTGTTGAATCATCCCAGATGAGTTCTCTTCAAACCAAAGGAAGAAGCTAAACAGGATTGTCAAGATTATTATTAGGATTAACCATACCTCTTCCGTACTTGTACGGATGAGGTGAATAGAAGATGTGTACCTAAATAAGAACAAAGTGAAAGTCTTGGGGCTTTTCATTATTACCATATGGTGGTCATCATGGTGGAGCGAGAACGGCAATCAAAGTGATTAGTTGTGGTTTATATTGGCCCGCCTTTTACAAGGATGCAAGTGAGTTGGTGAAAAGATGTGATGAATGTGAAAGGGCCGGTGGAATCTCAAAGAGAAATGAAATGCCTCTCACTACCATTTTGGAGATCGATATTTTTGATGTGTGGGGTATTGACATCATGGGTCCTTTTGTGAGTTCCTGAGGAAACACCTACATCTTGGTCGCGCTGGATTATGTGTCCAAATGGTTTGAAGCCGTTGCTCTACCCAACAATGAAGCGAGAAGTGTGGTGGCGTTCTTGAAGAAGAATACTTTCACAATGTTTGGTACACCGCGAGCTATTATAATCTATGGCGGGTCACATTTTTGCAACAAGGATTTCGACACATTACTTGGAAAGTATGGTGTTACTAATAAAGTCGCGACTCCCTATCATCCACAAGCTAGCGGTCAAGTGGAAGTCTTCATTCGGAAGATAAAGAGTATTTTGTCCAAAATAATGAATACTAACCGGACAGATTGGTCCAAGAATCTTGATGATGCATTATGGGCTTATCAGATGGCTTACAAAACACCTATTAAAATGTTGCCATATCGGTTAGTCTTCGGAAAAGCTTGTCATATTCCGGTGGAACTTGAGCACAAGTCTATGTTGGGTCCAAAGAAGTTGAATCTTGATTGGGATGTAGCCGCTAACTTGAGGGTTGTACATTTGATTGAATTGGATGAGTTTCGATACCATGCTCATGCAAGTTCGTCCTTGTAAAAAGAAAAGTATCTTCATGACAAATACATTTGGAACAAAGAGTTCAAGGTGGGAGATCTTGTATTGTTGTTCAACTCAAGGTTGAGAATGTTTCTCGGCAAGATAAAATCTAAATGGAGTGGTCCTTCTGAAATTGTGGGTGTGACACCTTTTGGTGCATTGGACTTGAAGAACAAAAATAATGAAGTATTCCGAGTCAATGGTCACCGGGTGAAGCACTACTTGGGAAAAGTGAGAGATAACCACGTCGTGGCAGTCATTCATTTCAATTGATGGTATTCTGCGTCGTGCCGCGACGTTAAATCAGGCGCTTTTTGGGAGGCAATCCATGTTTCTTTTCCTTTTTTCTTTTTTGTAGTTAGGTGTGATTTACTAACTTGATTTGAAGTGTGCTACAGGACTCAGTGTGACTTACAGGAATTGTGGAAAGAAATCGGGCTAAGTGTTGCAAGAATTGCGGACCGCAGTTGAATTGTGCGGACCGCATATTTATAGTTGCGGCAGCAAAAGTGCACTGCGGTCGCACACTTATCTTGCGGACCGCACAAATGGAAGGCAGAAAATGTTAACTCTCTGACATTTAATCTATCAGAGAAAAGGTCGATGTGTGACTGCAAAAGAAAATCTGCGACTGCAACATGAAATCTGCGGCAGCACACAAAATTACGCGGACCGCAGACGAGATGCCAAGTTAAGGTCACCGGGTAACAGAGTGCGCACCGCAAATGAAATTGTGCGGTCGCACTCGCCCATCCTTCCCTTAGAAAACCAAGTAGTACAGATAGTGGAATAGGGGCAGTTGTTACGTTTTTTTCCCTCTCTGAGCACAAACATCTTGAAATTTCTTGGTGAATCTATTTGTCCAGACACACAACATCTTTGATCAGTCACTCATCACACTCATTCATCTGGTATGCTTCATTTTCTTGTTAATCTTTTTCTTTTAATTTGTATTTTTTATTTATTTTTAGGCCATTTGTCAATAGAATTCAATTATGTATCCATGTGGGGGTAAATCTGTAGTGGGTCAACTAATACATGCTCCATGGGGACTGGGTAAACATATTTTCATGCCTCTATGATGTTACCATGTCAAATTGTGCTCAAAATTGCAAAACCTAGAATGACCTAACTGAACTGTTCGAAGTTTTTGAATTCTGCGGCCGCACCTGAAATTGTGTGGTCCACATAAATTGATTTTATGGTATCATTAGTGAAGAAGACATCTGCGTCCGCAAGGTAAAATGTCTGGACCACAAAATTCCCATTGCGGCCGCAGAACAACCCTTTTATTGTCATCAAAGAGTCTACACTTTGTGACTCAAATGTGCGGCCGTGGGTCTTATTATGTAGACTGCAGATTCTCTGTCATCAGAGACTTAACATATTATGGGTTTCAGAGATGCGGCCGCAAGTGAAATTGTGCGGACCGCACTTAACTTTTGCGGCCGCAAAACAAAATTGTGTGGTTCACAAGACATCGTCAGTGGCCGCAAGAAAATTGTGCAGACCGTAGATCCTTATCCTACAGGCATGCTTTAATTGTGAACCTCGCTGTGTTTTCTGGTGTATACTTGCATATCTCCTTGTATGTCTTAACATTGAATTGCAACTGACAATCGCCTTTGCTTGATACTGACAATGGTTCGATCTAGAGGTAGAGGCAACACTTCTAAAGGGAGGGGTGAACCTTCTCGGGGTCGAGGCAAGAGTGCATTACCCCTCGGCCAACAAAGGACAATTACAAAGAAAGCTACAGCCGACAGAGGGAGAGGTGCAGATCTCTCCGAGACGAGCTCTTATGTACCGTCTAGGGAAGTATCAGAGGGAAACTCAGCCTCTGTTCAGGAGCAGCCAGCCGTACATTCAAGCCCGCAAGGGAGATACCAACTCAGGGATGAGTCATCATCATCTTATAGCACTTCCGAGGGATCGGAAAGTGCTAGTCAAGCTTCTGAGCCATCGACTACACCTGTCCTTGAGGCGTAAGATACACCAGTTGAGGATATCCCCGATGATGGCAGAGGGGGAGATGCTACAGTTGCTGGTCTTGAATGATCGGAGAAGAATGTGTTTTAGGAGGACCGATTTGTTAGCTTGGCTGCCTCCACCAGCTTTCGTACATGGTGGCCGGTAAGGTTGCAAACTCTTGAGAGACAGTTTCAGTGGAAACATTTGGAGAGGTACAACCAAGCAGTGTTGAGACAGTTCAAGGAATGCAAGGGTTGGATGTGGTTCACTCAGAGTGTATTGGATGCCAAAGAATACCTTGTCCATGAATTCTACGCCAATGTGGAGCATATCAAAAAGGGGACAAAGGTGATAAAAGCGCATAACCTCAAAGTATGATTTGTTCATCATACACTCAACACGTACTTGGGCTTTGAAGATGTTGATCCAAAGGAATTGTTTACCTCAAAAAATGTAAGTAACAATTAAAGATAATTTGTGATTTTAAAGATATGTGATATATTCTAATACTAGTGATTATACAAGTAATATTAAGCTTAAGTAAGAAGAAATGATGAACCAAATCAATGTTGTTGGAGCAGTAGGGGCCTCGAATTTGGTTATCCAGGGACCTCGAGGTCAGCTAAGACCAGTAAAGTCTGAACAATAAAGTAAAGGCAATAAAGCTGAAGAATAATTGTTGAACACGTTAAACAAGAGAAGAATAGAATGTTCTAATGCAGTGAATAATGTCATATCTTTACATAATGATTAGGGTCCCCTTTATATAGGAGGAGAAAACCCCAATATCGTACATTCCTCATAGTGGTAAAGAATTCTACTGGTACAGGTGTATAACGACCTAGTACGGACCTGTACCATTTCATACAAACCTTATCCTTTAATTAATGCCCTAGTCCACGTGTCCTTGAGAAATTCCCGCTCATTCTTGATTGACTTCGAGATTGTGCTGCCCTCGATGCAGGTCGTGCCAGGCCTTCGATCAGCTCCCTCGAGGTATGTGTCCCTCGACCAGATCTGACTCCCATTTCGAGTTGACTAGACTCGGACACATAACCCAATTTTAAAACCTCGAAATCGTGCTCCTCAATTTTGACCATATACAGATAGTCCTCGCATTTCATATAATAAGATGATAAGAAATGATTTGAAACTCGATTTTCCCGAGCCTCTCGCGATGAAGTCATGCTCGTGACATAGGCGCTTGAAGTGATCAAAACGTCCCGTCGGTTCATTTCCCCAAAAACATTGAATGCATTCCAGCAATGGCCGGCCATTAGTGCCGGCGAACCGTCATAGGATTTCCATAAATAAGGGGTTACTTGGCTGAACAAAAACTACACTCATTCCTTCTCCATCAACTTTTAGCCCTTTCCCTTCTCTATCTCTTCCTCACCTATTTTTATGGTTCAAATCTGTGATCACAAGGTCACATGGAAGCAACTTTACCGGTTACGCCAAGGCTCCCTTTTTTAAAGCTTTGGCTCGAAACAATGAGAGGAGGGCACCAATCTTTCCCGTATCAGAAGATATGCGAACTTTATACTACTGCACATCTCTCTTAACTTCAACGTGGTGTGGCGCTTCATCAACCTTACCAGTTACGCCAAGGCTCCCTCTTTTAAAGCTTTGGCTTGAAAGAATGAGAGAAGGGCACCGAATTCTTTCCGTATCGGAAGATATGCGTACTTTACACTGTTGCTCATCTCTCTTAACTTCAACCTAGTGTGGCGCTTCATTCCTTTTGCTTTCCATGGAATGAGGTGGCACTATCATCTACTAACTTTTGCATCCCACGCCGGAATAGAGTTCCGAGGATGAACACTCTTGGATTGTTGCTCGTGCATCTTGCAACCCCTTCTGTCTTTTTGTTCTTTCTTGATATATTATGGCCAAGAACTTCAACGGAATGCTCAATCTCGGCTGCTGAAGATATAATCACATTTTTTGAGGGCTTTCTGCCAAATGTTTCCAAAGATCGGAAATGGTGTCCCCGAGAAGAACATTTCGGGAGATGATGCTTTCGAGATCGTGGCCTTAAGAGTGAACTAGGATCTTTAGCTTTTGTTTTTGCTTCTTTGTTCCTGTGTAAGTATCCTTCGTGGCTACTATAGTTATACTTTGTAATATAAAAGGATCTCTTTGTATCCCTTTCAGCCCATACTGAATTTTATTCTGCCTTTATTCATAAAAGACTCGATTTTATGATTTCAATGACTATCCTAAATATCGAGCTTAGGACATAATAAACCCTTATGTTTTTAATCGATCAATACAATACACTTCGAGGTTTTTGTTAATCCTCGAGTTGAGCTCGAAGGTGAACTTGGAACGTCGGGATTCTCGAGACGGAGTTAGGTGAGAGCAAGATCTCGAAATGAAGCTAATCCTTTGACCTTTTTGTGGTCCTCAAGTGAGAATGTGCTTGAACTCGGATAGCCCTCAGGCTTAGTAATCGAGCGAGTGTTTGCTCGAACTTGAAATAAAGATAGCCCTTAGGCTTTATAGATAGTTCCCGAGTGAGATTTTGCTCGAACTCGGGTATCCCTTGGGCTTAATAGTCGAGTGAGTGTTTGCTCGAAATCGAAATAAAGCTAGCCTTTAGGCTTTATAGATAGTCTCCGAGTGAGAATTTGCTCGAACTCGGGTAGCCCTTGGGCTTAGTAGTCGAGTGAGTGTTTGCTCAAACTCAACTTGTAGGTTGTCTTTAATGATTTTTGACAAATTAATTCCCGACGCCTTGGTCCTGATGCCAATATCGTGTCATAAGCGGTTGAAGTGACTGAAAAGTTGCTTTTTGTACGATTCCCAAAATCATTAATTGGATGCGGCTGGCGGTCGTCCTTTTGTCTACCTCAGCACGCTTAAATGATCTGTATAAATAGATAGATCCCACAACCTTACAAACTGTATTCCTACATTGCTTTCAAAGTCTCATTTAGCCTTTTTCAATTTCCTTGAGCTCTCCCTTCTCTTCACTAACAACATTTTTCATCTTCTTGGATCTACTACATAGTGATGGCTAAAACTTCTAAATCTGTTCCTCAAAAGGAAAAAGCTCTTTCATTTTCTCGATCGACCAAGAGTAAACCGGTAGTGCGACCTCGTATCAAGGAATGCATCCCCCTGTCGTGTGAGATAACATCCGATTTCAAAATCGAAAAAGTTGTTTCCACACCAGGCCGATGCGAGCCCATGTCTCGATATACTTGTTTGGTGACCAAGGCCGAGCTCAAGCAAGTAAAAGAGGATTGCAAATGGGACAATAAGGAAGTAGTGATTCCTTCCTCTAAGGAAGATATCACCACATATAAAGCGGGGTACTTGAGCATATATACTTACCTATTTACATTGGGCTCTACAATTCCGGCTGAGGGTCCCAGAGACCCAGTTATCCTCAACTTTTTGCCAATGATACCGAGTGACGCTCGGCCAGATCTACGCCTCCTTCTGGCGAATTGTTTACTTAATAAGGTTCTTTTCGAACCAAATCGAGGGGATGTCTTTTACCCTCAATCATCTAATCAGATTGTACAGTCCCCGACTTTATCGTGGGGGCTTGATAAAATTGCGACGCCGATCTTTAAAATCCCTTTTCTCTAGTATCGATGAGGACAAAGACCGTGGGTGGATGAGACGGTTTGTCCTAGTCAAGACCTTCGATCTGATCACTACTGATTAGATGCTGTTCCCCGAGGAGTGGAACATGAAACGTGAGGATACCCTGCTTTCTTTTCTTTTCCCCGACTTTATATTTTTCTTTGATCTAACCTCTTTACGATGGTTTAGTCATTGCCTGGTTTCCCGGTGGGGTCCCGGACCTCGAGGGCTGTTTCCGAAAGCTGTCCTCCGCCTCCTCTTACTCGGACCATTGCTGGCGAGATCTGGCCAAGGATCGATGGGAGGCAAAAAACCATGCGGAGTTTTCTTGTTCATTTTTTAGTGTTTTCGTTACGGGATACTGATCTCGATTTCACGTAGGTCTTGGAGACGCCGTTGAATTGAGGCCGGCCCCAGCTGGTGAAGTGGAGGCTCCGAAGTCTCCCAAAGAAAGAAAAAGGAGGAGAGAGTCATCTGAAAATCCCCCGAAGCCAAAGAAAAGCTTGGCTCGAATGCCTAAGACCGATGCAGCGGCCTTATCTCCGGAAACGGCCCAACGCCTTCGAGACCAGGAGGAAGAAGAAGATGACGATTGCCTGCTGGTAAATCGTAAAAGCAAGAACGTTGATGCTTGGAAGCCCACCGAACCAGCGGCAGTTGATGTGGCCCACTCCAGAGCTGAAGAAATCTCCCAAGGGAGTTCAAACAAAGTCCCTAAACCATCATCCAGAAAGTAGGTGCCTCGCTTAGGAGATCATTATGAGGGCGAGGCCGAACGTCCTGAACCCGAGCCTCTTCAAATAAAAGAGAATGCCCCGAGTGGATCACTCGGGGTGATCAACGTGGATGATTCTCCTCCTGGCCCCGAGTTCTCCGAGGGGAAAATCCAGGAGGCTGTGAATATGAGATCTTCTGAAGTGGAAGTAAGCCATGAAGGGCACGACATCTTTGAAGAATGTCTCACAGGGCTTGAAGGCAGCCTTGACCCCGATGCTTCTTGCATTTTTAATGAGGCACGTAGGCTCTTTAAACAAGTGAGTTTTCTATTTTTTGTGCCTGCGCCTTTGTTTTAGCTGTTCCGAATCTAACTTTCCTTCTTTTTCATGAAGGCTGTGGTGCTCCATAAAAGGGCATTTTCCAAGTCCTGACACGATCTTGCTCGATGCGAGGCCGAGCTTAAGAAGACTTTGGAGGAGAGGGACACCAGCAAAGCCTTATATGCTAAGAGAGCGTTGGAGATCTATGATCTACAAGCTAAGTTGACGCAGACGTGTCAAGGTCGAGCCGAGTATGTTGAGAAGGTAATATAGCTCTTCGAGAGTCTGTTATGCACTTATTTTGTTTTGGCGGCTGAAATTTTTTAATTTCTCAGTTCCAACAGAAGGCCGACTTAGAGGAGCAGCTTCGGGAGAAGCTTAAGATGAAAGAAGTCGAGGTAGTTTTAGCTTACTTTATTTTGTTTCCTTGTAAGCCTCCCTTGTGTAAATATTTCCTGTAATCATCTTTTGGAGGTACGAGGAGAACTTTTAATCTCGACTTTGGTTAGTGCTGGTTTTAACATTGCCTTTATTCAACATTGCCTTTGTTTTTGGAAAACTTCGTTTGAATGACTAGTCCGAAGATTGGTTCGGGGTATTATAAACCCTTAGATCTTTATCAATAATAATTTTTGAGCGGAGTTTAAATCGACTCGCTGTGAGCTCGGGATATTGTGAACCTCGAATCTGAATCGAAATGAAAGCGGAGTCTCGAACGATAAGCTTTAGGCCCTTAAGCCTTTCGGGGTTGCCCCTTAGGCTCTTATGTATCGGCCCTTAGGCTCTTTAAGTTGGCCCTTGGGCTCTTATAATTCGGCCCTTAGTCTCTTTAAGTTGGACCTTGGGCTCCTATAAATCGGCCCTTAGGCTCTTAGAATGGCTAAATGATTTTTCCCTCATTTCGGCTTAATAGACTTAGTGAAATTTAAATTATGCCTTAGCATGCGTTTTTTTGCACCCGTAGGTTTTTCGAAGGTTCGACATATCGGAACCTTATTAGCGATTTATTTGTGTAAACATAACCGAGCACCTCTTGAGGTATTTCCGAGGGTCGATGTTATCGGAACCCTTGGAATTTTCGAGGGCCGAATTTATCGAAGCCCTTTGTATTTTGCTTTTGCCGAGGGTAGCCTGATTTAACTGGTTTTTACAAAGTGTTTGAAGGCCTTTAATTTATAGTAGAAGTCGGACGTCTCCGAGCCGCATTATTTGGCCGTAGCCTTTATATGACCGTGGTAAGTATGGTTGTGGCCTTCGGGTATGTCACTTGGACTTGTTTCCCGATAACTTTCCGAACTTGTTCGAGAAGTTAGTCCGCAAGAATATTGGCCTTGGACTTTCTTTCGACGGGGTGCCTCTTTGAGGTCTTATTAGTTCAGATTTTTGATGACTGTCCCCGACTATTCGGGGTGCTTCTATGTTTTGGCTTTTAAGATGTTTGCCATAGGATTGTAAGTGTAGAGCTCGTACGAGACACAAAGTATCTTTGATGTAACCAGACTGCTTTCTTTAAATAGTTTATACATGCGTACACGTTTTGCCGTCGAGGCTCGACTATTCTATACGGGCACCGTTCGTTTGACTGTTTGGCCCATTTCAAAGTTCTCCTATCGAGACCCTCTTAGGAATGAAGTGTCTTTCCCAAAAATGTAACCTCCGAGTGTGATTGCCCCCAGTATCCGAGGTTGATTAAAAAGAAACCTTGGATACTGTTGAGTTTTCCTTAGGCAGCACATAGGTGTTGCCTCGTTAAAAACCTTGCCGGTAAAACCCATTTGGGAAAAACCCCAAGCCAAGGGAAAACGAGTGCAACGTATGCTTTAAAACCTAAGGCCTTCGACTAAAAAAGGTGTCTTCGAGATCATGCGCCTTTGAGAGCTCCCTTCATGCCGGGCTTGAAAAATCCTTTTCCAACGATTCCGAGGGCTCAATGCAGTCCTTTCTTGCTATCCGTGATCGTAATATCTTTGAAAGCCTCGACCTGGTCGAGTACGATTTTGATGCCTCGATCCGACACCATTAAGCCGGGAAACTTACCCGTGCTAACCCCGAAGGCACGTTTCTCTGGATTTAGCTTTGTGCCGCATTGCCACGAAGCATTGGTTATTTCCTGCAAATCAATTAAAGTGGTCCTCTGCGCACAGGGACTTGACCAATCATATCATCAATATAAGCTTTCATTATTTTACCTGCTTATTCTTTGAGCGGAATCCCTGTCATATTTAAACGGGGAAAAGCAATGTGATCTATATTATCGATAAAAAACTAAATGAATTTTTTCCTGAGTGCGGGGATTAATCCCGTTCCCAGGTGTACCTTTCTCTTGACCGGTTGACTTGATAGCATCAGGCTTCTTGGGAACAACGAAGGTTCGAGGATCTGGGGAATTCCTTTCTTCGCCTTCGGTTACCTATTATTCTGCTTCCGTCGAGGCTTGGAGCTGTGACTACTATTTAGCCACCTACTTATCTTTGGAGTTTGATGTCTCCGAGGTCAAGGGTTCCAATATCGGTACCACTTCCTCGATTACGAACATCTCTTTTGTAGCATGCTCTTCTCCGTGGACTGTTTTCACCCCTTCTTCTGTCGGGAACTTCATCATCTGATGGAGAGTCGAAGGTACTGCCCTCATATTGTGTATCCATGGCCTCCCGAGGAGTGCGTTATACCTCATGTCACCTTCGATGACATGGAACCTGGTGTCTTGTATGGTCTCGGCCACGTTTACTGGCAAGATAATTTCTCCCTTTGTTATTTCACTGGCCATGTTGAAGCCATTCAGCACACGGGATGCAGGTACAATCTGATCTTGCAGGCCGAGTTGCTTCACGACCCTCGATCTGATTATGTTCGCCGAGCTACCTGGATCCACTAAAACACGTTTAACCTGAATTTTATTTAAAAGGATAGAGATTACCAGGGCGTCGTTGAGAGGCTGGGAGACGTCTTCTGCTTCCTCGTCGCAAAATGATAGAGCGTCTTCGGGCACATAGCTCCGAGTCCATTTTTCCTTTGTGATGGATACTTTAGTACATTTGAATATAGGTCCCTGTGGGACATCGGCTCCACCGATGATCATGTCAATGACATGTTGAGGTTCTTCAGGTTCATTCTTCTTGTTTGCATCTCTTCCTCGGAAATGGTTTTTGGCTCGGTCACTGAGAAATTCATGAAGGTGCCCCTCGTTGAAGAGTCGGGCTACCTCTTCTCTAAGCTGTCTGCAATCCTCGGTCTTATGCACGTGAGTACCATGATACTTACACATTATGTTGGGGTTTCTCAGAGAAGGATTTGTCTGTATGGGCTTCGGCCATCTAGTATCTTTGATTTTGCCAATGGCTGAGATGATACTTGAGGCGTCGACATTGAAGTTGTATTCCGATAATCTGGGTGCCTCCACTAGTCTCGAGCGCCTGTCAGACCCAGTTTTGCTTATAAGTCCCCGAGAGCTTTGGCCTCGATCTACTCTTCAATCATTCCGAGGTGTATTACGCCGTGAAACATTCCTTCTATCTTCGATGTACGGTTGATATCTTTCCTTCTTGAATCTTGATCCCCGGTCTGTGTCCCTCAAGGGCTTGGCTGCGAATCTGTTCGGGTGAACTGAGCCCGAGGGGGCTCCCAACTGGTCGTCCTCGACCCTAATTTTTGACTGGTACCGATTGTGCACATCCGACCATGTTACAGCTGGATATTCGATCAAGTTCTGCTTTAGCTGTCGATATGCTATCGAACTTCTTTCATTCAAACCTTGCATAAAGGCCCGAACCGCCCAGTCGTCAGAGACCGGTGGTAATTCCATCCTTTCCATCTGAAACCCGGACACGAACTCCCTTAGCATCTTGTCATCCCTTTGTTTTATTTTGAAGACGTCCGATTTTCTTGTAGTCACCTTTATGGCCCCGGTGTGTGCTTTCACGAAGGCATCCGCCAACATAGCAAATGCATCAATGGAGTTAGGAGCTATGTTGTGATGCCAGATCATAGCTCCTTTTGATAATGTTTCCCCAAACTTTTTCAACAATACTGACTACGTACTTTCGTCACTCTATCACTCAAGTCTACTTTTCCTTTGACTTCCAGTAGGTGTATAGAAATAATGTGTTCAGTTAGGGTCAGTTCGTTCCTATTATTAGTTTCGGTATATCAGGCATGACGTAAACTTCGTTGGGGAGTGGGCAGTTGGACGCCGCTACGGTTAGGGGGGTTAAAGGTTTTTTGTATGTTAAGTTTTTTGGCATCTACGACCCTTCAAAACTGGGGGTGCTCGCGGTATCTAGTCTACCCAGGAGTTGTAAGTTTCCACCTTTTTATCGTTGTCTTCTATTTTCTTTTCTCCGGACTCGATCCTTTTAGTCAGTTCCTCGAGCATTTTTATGATTGTGGGGTCAGCCCCCGAGCCGCTTTCATCGGTCCTTTCTAGCACTGGTTCATGCCGTGTGTTTACTCGTTCGGCGGTGTTAGGAATTTTGTTCTGACTCTGGAGTTGAGCTATGGCGACTTGCTGAGCTTGCAGCATCTCGAATATCACTTGGAGGCTAACTCCTCCTTCTTCCAGTCCTCGTGCGTCCCAACCTCCGGCTAGGGCTTCCCTGTGTGCATTCCTTGCGGGGTCTGTGCATGCGTCCGTGTTTAGAGCGTTGTGGGAGCTGATATCAACTGGCTCCATGTTTGGCACTCCCTCAGGGTTTATGGGTGGTACACTGAGCCTATACTGCCATTTTCTCCGAGTCCCTCACTGTCATGAGCAGGTGCGTTTTGTGTGCTATACATATTTTGGCCTGAAATCAAAAAAATCTTTGACAAGAAAAAGTGTGATGAATAACGTGTGTTATCAGAAAATTGGCACTAAAATAATCACTATTATCTTTAGCCCTACGGTGGGCGCTAAACTGTTTACCTCGAAAAATATGAGTAACAATTGAAGATAATTATTGGTTTTAAAGATATGTGATATATTCTGATACTAGTGATTATACAAGTAATATTAAGCTTAAGTAAGAAGAAATGATGAACCAAATCAATGTTGTTGGAGAAATAGGGGCCTCGAGTTTGGTTATCCAGGGACCTCAAGGTCAGCTAAGACCAGTAAAGTATGAAGAATAAAGTAAATGCGATAAAGCTGAAGAATAATTGTTGAGCACGTTAAACAAGAGGAGAATAGAATGTTCTATTGCAGTGAATAATGTCATATCTTTACATAATGATTGGGGTCCCCTTTATATAGGAGGAGAAAGCCCCAATATAGTACATTCCTCATAGTGGTAAAGAATTCTATTGGTACTGTCGCGCCCCCTTTTTCTCGCGAAATCAGGTTTGTGACATTTGGAGGGACAACTCGTTCCTTTTGGGAATTGGGTTTGCATTTGAAGAGTCTCCACCTAATGATTAAGGTGCATTAGGAAACCAATAGAGATTCAACTCTGACTTTTGTTTGAATAACCAGAGATAGGGTAAGGGCTTGATATTATCCTAAGGGGAAGGTGTTAGGCACCCCTCAGGATCCACTAGTGTGGTTCCCGGTCAGACAGTTATTGTGAATTTGAGGTGCAACTAACATATAAGCAGATAAGGCTCAAGTAAGAGGGGATTTCAATACACAATGGTTTGGAAAGTAAACAAAGTTTGAAAGAGCAGTTAAAAGAGCGGATTTTAAACACGAATTGCCATACTTTTAAAGGAAAAAGGAAGTGAAGAAAGGGGGGTCCTAGGTTTGTATTTAATATGGATCACATCAATGCAATACCCGGTAATCACTCCTCAAGAGAGGGGCTACACATGGTATTAACGCACCGGTCATCATATCCATATCTACCCTTCCCACCCCGTTAAGGTATTAAAGCGCGGATTGGTCTCGATTACTTATTGCATGATGTTACCCGTCCCATTCCTATCGGTCCTGGAGGTGCTTAGGACTACTAATCCTAAAAGGGAGGGATATTAGGCTTATTTGAAGTTTCAAAGGTAAAAATTCTAAGGCGACATACAAAACATATAAAGACTACACATTAAAGGGGAAACACATAACACATAAGGCTCAAGTATACCTCCTCCAAACAAAACAATGCAATAGCACGACTTAAGAAAATGAGTAAGGTCTGATTCTAAAAAATATACTTGAGGGAAGAGGAGATTGTTGTATTGGAGCAGGCCTGGCTTATTACATGACTCAGTTAGGAAACAGAATCGGGCCTACCTGCTGATTGTAACAAATTATGGAAGCGAATTCAGTTCTATTTATACTACCTAAGGTTTGCCTAAGTGTTAGACGCGGTCCTATAGGCATGATATCTACTTAGTTCAGAAGGTGATGAGACAGTAGAACCCAAAACGAATTGTTTGAAATCCCATAGGCAAGCTTGCTAAACCTTGTTAAACAAGGGAATTAGATTATTGATAAGAGGTTCAGAATGGACAAATTAAATTAGACTGGTTATAGATTCTGCAGGTGATAGTATCTACTATTACCGATTTTAATCCCTAGGAGCATGATATCTAACATTGACTGTGAATGAAGCGAATCAGATTTATTTAAGAGTCCCTATAGGCAGGATTTATGTGCGTTACTGATTTTAGATCCTAACATTGCATGTGAGTAGAAACGAACAAGATTATACTTATGGACCCCTATAGGCATGATTTCTATATGTTACTGATTTTAGCATGCTACTGGGTTATAATCAATTGGGCCCTAAAACATGATATCTAAACGGTGGCAAATGTGCAGAATTTTAGATGATCCCTGTAGGCAGGTTATCTAGATGTGAAGTTGAACAAAAAGTCCTACAGACATGGTCTCTAAATGCAGTTTGTAGCATTAAAATACCCTATAGGCATGGTTTCTAAATGTAATTTGAATATGCAGAAATTCAACATAGTCCTATAGGCATGGTTTCTACCCTTGACATGCATAAATACCCAACCCTTTTCACTAGCCATCCCCAAACGCTTATTACAAATTATTACAAACCAGGAATACTAAATTACATCAAAATACATAAAATACAACTAGAGGAGGCCCGATTCCGGGTTCCTCCCTGAGCTATGGAATAACTGCCTTAAGATGCCATTGCTTCGAAGCCTTTCTCAAACTTGAGTGTGCCAGAGTTCCCTGAGAGCCTCAATAGGACCCCGGGCAGTGCTTACACTCAAATTACATCACCAGAATAGGGACAAGTGTAGTGTGGAAATGCCAGCCCTCATGTGTCCAAGTTCAGAGGGAACTCATGGGTCCCAAGGCAAGGCCCACATGAGGGGGGCAGGACTTAAGTCTAAGAGAGAGTGGAAGTGCAGAAACTGAGTTTTAAAAGCTGAGGGAACAAAGAAAAGGGAAAGGGTGATGGGAGACAGCCATTAATACTTTAAAGAGTTGATAATTTCACACCAAAGGGACAGGGGATTGGGAATCCATTGCAAGGGCCTATATACTTAGGCATAAGTTAATTCTGGGCGTGCACAGCAATAGGGGTGCCATCATGCTTGTAAATCAACCAGAGCATACAACATATAAGGGTGACATGGAGGTTATGATCCTAGGAGGACCAAGTTTGAGTCATGTTCAGCAATATTTAATGTTGTCATGCCCCAAACAAACCATAAGTATCAAACACATTGCGGTAGGGATTTAGGATTCATAATGTATTGATTCAGAACAGGAGAAAAGAAATTACAGCATGCTAAATAAAGGTACTGAAATAGATACAGGCAGTAGGCAGAAAAGAATGCAAGAACATTAAGTAACCATGTTGTTGTTGATGCTGAAAACTTAATTAGAACATACCAGTTCAAAGAAGCAAAATGTAGTAAAGAAAGGTAGCAGGACTTTGAAATATAGCTTTGGCTTTCAACCAGCTAAACAGGCCATAGTACAAGTAGTAAAGCAAGAGAGAGTGTTTTGAGTGTAAGTGTGAGTTCAGAACTAAAAGTGTTCGTGTCTTTACGTTAATGAGAGTGTCTATATACAGTAGTTCGAAACCATGTATAATAAGGCATGAATTACAATTGTATAGTAATTATGGAACCAAGTACTAATCAGAATCAAATCAATGCAAGTACTCCTTTAATTAAGGGGCAATCAACCAACGGTAATGGGCAGAAAATGTTCAAGGAAAGAAACCAAGTAGAGCATCATGTACAGAATAGACACTTAGGGGTAAGTAAATAGGGGTTCAAATAAGGAAACAACTAATGAAGAATCAGTAAAATACTTGGTTAACTGAATAAGGTAAGAAAACACAATAAAGTTGCAGAATATGGAGACAATCGAAAATCAGCACATGGTAAATCAAGGAATCAAGTATTCAAAATTACTGATTTAAGCAGAGTAACATGGGTTCCCATGAATAAGCAAATAAACCAAGTTAAAATAGGAGAATCGAAAGTCTAAAGAGAAGTTTTCAAATCAAGCCAAGAAACAGGGAGCTCGGAGTCAATCAAAGAGAGAGTCATGAGTCATGTTTTAGCATATAAATAGAGTGAGATATGAGTAACCAAACATAGCAAGCAAAGAGGCAAGTCTTGACCATTCAAGACGAACACAAGCATATAGAGCTAATGTAAGCTAGGCATAAGGAACTCAGTAGAAACACATTCGAAGCGAGATAGTCATAGAAAACTCAAACAAGAACAGGCCAGTCACAAAATCAAATGAAGAAACCTAGAAAAAATTAGGGCTTTCAACATAGGCGAGTTAAAGAGAAGGTAGAAACCCAGGATCAGAAGAATCGCACGAAGGGAACAAGAGATTTCGAAAAGAACTTCTGCCATTAAACGAACAGTCTCAGACCCAAAACCATAAGATTTTCCACAGTAAAAGGGTTATAAAAAGAGGATAAGTAGACAGATCGGACAAAAACTCAGGCAAACAAACATTCATTTAATAAACAGTTAAAAGAAATTAGGGGTTTTAACATGCAAACTTCAGGCAGAACAATAATACGAGCAAACACAGCAAAACATATCAAAAATCAAAGAAAGGTTTCGAAATAACCTAACAGAACCTTAATCGGAAGGATAAGGAGTTTTGAAAGCGGAGTTCTAAAAGAAACATCGAGAAAAATGCTTAAAGGTTTAGAGCAGACATAGATCTGAAACAAATCTAAGAGAAATCGAGAGAACCTTGAAGGCTAGGGTTTCAGAGGAACCCCAAGTGGTGAGAAAGGCTTTGAAAAACCATCGATCTAAGCAGGAGAGTCAAGAGTCAGACTCGAATAGCCATGGCTTGCCGGAGAAAGGTCAGAGACGACTGGAGAACTGCCGTAAACTGAGATCGACCAAGGTTTGGACCAAGCTCTTTCAAGATCTAGCCTTGAAACCATAATAACCGAACACGTAGAAGCCATGAGAGGTGGATACAGGCTTCCAATGACCTTGGAAGCCATGGATTTGGGAGTTTTTTGAGGGTTGCAGTTGATGTCGGCGGCTAGGGTTGGAGAGGGTTTGAGAGAGAAGGGGATTCAGAGGCGGCGGGGTGTGTGAAATGGTTAGGATTAGGGGGTAGTTTGAGATTAAAAAGGAAAGGATGGTTGTTGGCCGTTGATCTGAATGATCAACGGCCTGGATTAAACGGGCGAATGGGTGGGTTATTAAGATGGGTTTGGGTCGGATTAAATTGGAATTCGGTCGGGGGTTCAAATAGCTTCAATTGAGTTCAATAGGGGTGCAGAATCGGACTAAAATTGAAATAAAAATGNGTTGTGCAGTCTGTCCCTGCACCTGTCTATGAAGTCCTGAGCATCCTCATGACGCTCACCCCCGAAGACTGGAGGATGAAGCCTGGTCCATCTATCTAATAGCTTCTATGGATCACCATCCACAGTTGGCCTAGGCTGGGGTGCCGCTGCAGCAACTGGCTGAGCCCCATTTGCGGGTAGTGCACCCGGAGTCTGATATACCGCAGCTGCATGGCCTGGAGCCTGAGCAGTAGGAGTCTGGGCCCCCCTCCTGCCTGTGAAGTGGCTAGGTCTGCTGGAAATAACCCAGCCTGAGTCATAGTATCTAAGAACCGGAGCATGCGGCCCATGACCTCCTGAAACCCCGGTGCTGTCATGAAATCCGCCGGGGTAGGCTTAGCTGCGGGCACCTCGCCCTGCTCCTCAATAATAGGGTCCTCCACAGGATCCGCCGGTGGTGCAACTGGAATGTCTCTCGGACGCCCTCGTCCCCTACCACGGGCCGGTGCCCGCCCCCGGCCTCTACCTCAGCCTCTAGCAAGGGGGGGAGCGGCTCCTCCTTGGTCCGGAATGTCAGCGGTATGAGTTCTCACCATCTGTGAGAGAATAGAAGAGGGAAATTTAGTACTCTAAGCACTACACGACAGCAAATGAATAAAGAGTAGTCTTTCCTAATACCCTATAGCCTCTCGAAGATAAATACAGACGTCTCTGTACCGATCAACAAGACTCTATCAGGTTTGCCCATAACTCGTGAGACCTACGTGAACCTAGTGCTCTGATACCATGTTGTCACGACCCATTTTCACAATAGGTCATGAGGGCGCCTGACACCCTTGTCAGGCAAGCCATTGCGGAAATTTTACTAAAATACTTATGTTGTTTTTAATTAAAATAAGTGAAATAAACACCCAAATTAGAATTTAAACCAGGAGAACTGAATACTGTAATAATATGATTACACAACCCCAAAATAATCGTCTACCAAAGTGTGTGCCAGAACCTGGTGTCACAAGCTACGGGCAACTAGTAGAATATACATCCAAAAGAATACCACACTACCCTACTGTCTGGATCCGAATAGACAGAAAATAACAATACAAAAGAAAGACTTCTTCGGCTGCGGATCGACATGGAAGGAAAGCAGCTCACCGTAGAAGTCCCAAGCCTGCTCACGAATGCGCACCAGGGAAATAACCGGATCCATTTGCCTCAGACCCTGTACAATTAAATACAGAAGCGTAGCATGAGTACATAAACAATATGTACCCAGTGAGTATCCCGCCTAATCTCGAAGAAGTAGAGACGAGAGGTCGACTTGATACTCACTAGGGTCAGATAATATTATGAGTATAAGTTTAACAATGAAATCTTTAATAGGCAGCAGTTACAACAAGGCATGTAAGTCATATTCTCGCTAGGATTCCGATTAATCAATTACTACAGTTACAATTATCAATGCATTTCGGGCCATAGAAAGCAGTACTAACATTTAACGATCTCAGGCAAAGCTATATAAGCATGCGCAAATATGCCGAGGCGATGGCCCGAACCAACAGAAATAAACTGTGCACTTGCCGAGGGTCGACGGCGCGCCTATAGATGCATCTATTCATATCGAGGCGATCGGCCCGATCCACAAATAAGTAGAAATATCAAGTATACACACAAGGCACATCAATAGTCATAAATGCCAAGCAAGGCTCCAACAATTATACAAGTACGTCCTTAATCCCTTTTTAAATCTCTAGCATATCCTAGGTGCTCATAGTAAAAAGATAATATAGGGAGTCATGTAAAATAAGCATGATGTGGGTCCTAAACTACCCGGACCATTAACATAGTAGTAGCTACGCACGGACTCTCGTCACCTAGCGCGTGCATAGCCCCCGCATTTAGCAACAATTACTCAATCATTAATCCTATGGGGGACAGTTCCCTCTTACAAGGTTAGAAAGGAGACTCACCTCGCTCCAAAGCGCGCTCCCAATATCGAGAACAAGCCCAAGCTCTTATTTCGAAGCAGAACGAGCACAAACTAGTTAAAATAGGTAAGAACTAGTCAATAAAGGCTTAAAAGGTCGAATTCTAACTATTTAAGTAATTTCCCAACCTTTTCCACAAGTTTTCTAAATTCCTACTCCGGGCCCACGTGCCCGGATTCCGACATTTTTCGAAGGAAATTGTTCTCTACAACCTAATGATCAATAATATATGATTTCTACTCCATTTCATAAAAAATTTCATGCTTAAATCTTTGTTTTACTAAAACCCTAGGTCTAGCTCTAACCCCTTTGATTTTCCTAATTTCTTGATGTTTAATCTACCTAATATACATGTATTTAGACTAAGGATGAATGAAAATAACTTGCCTCACAATGTTATGTTGAAATCCCTCTTTGGAAGCTCTCAAATCGCCCAAGTGTAGTGTAAAAATGAAATAAATGCTCTTAAGTCCCGTTTTTAAGACCCTTCCCAGCCCTCTGATGTCGCAATTGCGACACAGGGCTCGCAATTGCGATATCGCAATTGCGACATGTCAATCGCAAATGCGAACAACCCCTCCCCCTGCCTCGTTCGCAAAAGCGAAGGGAGTTCCGCAAATGCGAACCCCCTGGTTTCGCAAATGCGAAGCATATGGTCGCAATTACGACTCCTGCCCAGCCACCCCAGCTTCGCAAATGCGATGACCAACTCGCAATTGCGAGTTCGCAATTGCGAACAGTGTCTCGCAATTGCGAGACCTGCAGCAGGGATAAAAAAATACCAGAAAACTGGTATGTTTTCTCAACTCCAACTATGCTCCAATCTCACCCGAGCCCTCGGGGCTCCACTCCGAACACTCATACCAGTCCTACAACCATGTGCAAACTTGATCAAGCAATCAAGTCGCATAATTAACACCTAAAACTATGGATTTACTCCGAAAATGCATGGAATCCTCAAGAACACCTAAATTCCTAACTTTTCAACCAAACATTCGAATCACGTCAAATCAATCCTGTTTCTCACCAAATTTCACAGACAAGACTAAAGTATTATATCGAACCTGTACCGGGCTCCGGAACCAACATACGGGCCCGATATCAATGTGAGCAAGCATTTTCCTTTTTATTAAACTCTTAGGATTTCAGTTTGACAATTTTCAATAAAAATTCATTACTCGGGCTAGGGACCTCGGAATTCGGTTCCGGACACACGCCCAGGTCCCATATTTTCCCACGGACCCTCAGAAATTGGTCAAATCACGAATCCGGGTCCGTTTTTCAAAAATGTTGACCGAAGTCAAACTTGGTCTTTTAAGAAAGTCTTAAAGAAGCAAATGAGCATATTTTACTCAAAACCCTTCCAATTCCCGAACCAATCGCCCCCGCAAGTCGTAAATTAGTTAATGCAAGTACGAGAGGCTTTATTTAGAGGAACGGGGTTCAAAAGGGCAAAATGACCGGTCGGGTCGTTACAAAACGGCACCGGAATGGGTTGTGGGTGGTCTCAACAGCTTCGTATAGTGATTTTGGACTTAGGCGTGCGTCCGGATTTGGATTTGGAGGTCCGTAGGGTAATTTGAGGCGTTTCGGCGAAAGTTGGAAACATTGATGTTTGGAAAATGGAAAAGTTTGACCCATGGTTGACTTTTAAGATATCGGGATCGGAATGCGATTCCGAGAGTTAGAACAGCTCAGTTATGTCATTTTGGACTTATCTGCAAAATTTGGCGTCATTTCGGATTGATTTGATAGGTTTCGGCTCGAGTTTTGGAAGTTGGAAGGTTTGAGAGTTCCTAAGTTCGGTTCATGGTGTGATTCATTGTTTCGGCATTGTTTGATGTGATTTGAGACCTCGAGCGAGTCCGTGTTAGGTTATATGACTTGTTTGTGTGTTTAGACGGGGTCCCGGGGGCCTCGGGTGTGTTCCGGGTGGGCTACGAGCCATTTTCCCTTGTTTTTGAACTGCTGTTTCTGGTATCTGATATCCTTCTTCGTGTTCGCGAAGCCTCTTTCGCGTTCGCGAAGTGTCTCTACTGTTCGCCTCATTTTCCTTCTTTGCGTTCGCGTAAAACTTCTTATGTTCAGGAAGCTCTGTCTCTTCATTCATTGCGTTCGCATCTGTCCATCGCGTTCGCGTAGTTATGCCATCCCACCCTTCGCGTTCGCGTACTAGTTCACGCGTTCGCGAAGAGCAGTCTTTGGGCCATCAGACTTTCCTTCTTTGCGTTCGTGGACGTTTTGTCGCGTTCGCGTTGAGTAACCTGGGCAGCCTTCATTCTGTTCTTCGCGAACGCGATACTCCCTCCGCGTTCGCGATGCACAAAAGCCTGGGCGGACAGAATCTAATTCGAAATCGAGGGTTACACCATTTTCACCATAACTTGACTTGTGGAGCTCGATTTTGAGCGATTCTTTGAGGGGTTTTCACACAAATCGATTGGGTAAGTGTTCTTCACTGAAACTTAAATATATTACATGAATTAGTCTTTGTTTTTATCAATTAAATTGTGTTTTTAGTTAGGGAAAACGTTGGGTTTTGAAGAAACTTTTCAAAACGAAATTTCATGATTTGAGGGATGAAATGGTATCGGAATTTGGTAATTTTTGTATGGTTGAACTCATATTGGAATGGGTATTCGGATTTTGTAAAATTTGTCGGGTTCCGAGGTGCGGGCCCGGTGGGGCGACTTTTGGACCGATTTTTAGATTTTTGTTAAAGATTGAAACTTTAGGATCCGGAATAGTTTCTTATGTGTTTTATTTGTGCTTTGAAGTTAATTTGGTTAGATTTGAGACGTCCGGAGATCTTTTCACCCGAGAAGTGCATTCTTGAGTATCGGTGTGTCGTCTTTGAGGTAAGTATCTTGCCTAACCTTGTGTGGGGGACTTCCCCTTAGGATTTGAGTCTTCTATATTGATTGTAGTTTGTGTACGCGAGGTGATGAGTGCGTGCGCGGACTTATTGTGGAAAAAATTGGCCTTTTTGGGTTCTTAGGTCTTTATATTCACTCGTAGGAATGTGTTCTTGACATGACTGAGTTTCCTATTTATTTGTTTCACCTCCACATGCTTAATTGGGATTAATTGCTTCATGATTCACTCTTATTGCCTAATTGACTCCTAATTGATTTAACTGAAGAATTTCGCCTCTCCTATTGTCATGCTATCTCTTTTAGTTGCTTACCTATTTGAGAATTATTATTACCCCTCCTGAAACTGTTTAGTCTTAAGTGAAGCTAAAATCATCTTCTCCTAATCGAATTGTCGAATATCCTCGAAATTGTCCAATCTTAAAAAGAAGTTAGATAACCTATGTCCTTGTTGACTCGCCCTTATTTGGGATTATTTGACTCGTGTTGATTTCCTTGTTATTGACTTGTATATTGTGGGATCGTCACTATATATTAGTGTTCCTGTTGTTGAACTGTTCCCTTTATGCCTGCATTCTCTTCTGTGGTTACGCCTTGTGAGTTGATTCTGTCGTTTCCTTGCGATTTTCAGTCCTTAAGTTGATTTACTTGTCTTACCTTGTACTATTGTCATTTGTTGTCGTTCTATGAATTGTGGTGATGTAAGAGCTTTCTGTTGTGTTGTGACTGTAGTTTCTGTTGGTTGCGCTTCATGTTTACATTGGGACTACGGATCGGTGTTCCGGGAGATCCCCCTGCATATTTACTTTTGGGACTACGAGACTGCACCCGGGAGATCCCCCTGCATATTTACTTTGGGACTACGGAACGGTATTCCGGGAGATCCCCCTGCACATTTATGAATTGGACTACGGGACGGTATCCCGGGAGATCCTCCAGATATTTACTTTGGGACTACGGGACGGTATCTTGGGAGATCCTCTAGATATTAACTTTTGGACTACGGGACGTAATCCCGAGAGATCCTCTGTACATTTACATTTGGGACTACGGGATGGTATCCTAGGAGATCCCCTGTTATTATATGTTGATCCTATTCCCGTGTAAACAGTATATGTGATGTCCGTTCTTGTCCTTATGCTTACTAGCTGGTATGAACTATGTTAGGACACTTGCACAAGCATACACGTGGCTAAGCACCCTTATCGGATAGGAGCCTCCTTGAGATTTCTGAGTATAGACGCACACCCTTGTTTATTTTCCTTCCAAGTGAGCATGACTCTTTTGGGCACGTGAGTTGTCAGTATGATTATGAGGTGTGATGAGGGCCCAGAATGCCAAGTGTTTGGGTTCAGGTACTGAGACCCGTATTGTACGATTATGAGATGAGGTTTCACAGGGTGACTTATATTCGAAGGTTATCTATCTGAAAAGATTATATTCGAAAAGCCTTTATTTTGAAAGAACTCTTTTTAAAAAGAACACTTATTTGGATGAAGTATATTTCGAAACAATTTTTTTATCAGCTGAAAGATTTGTCTAATTGATTGAAGTTGTTGGCTATGACCTAATGTGAAAGCTGCCGTAGTTGCTGAGTTATAACTTTTCCTTACTGTATTTGTGATTTCGAATTTGGGTTGTATTTCTTGTTCATTTTTTATGAGTTTTATTATGGTTTTCTACTGTTACTTGCTGTTTCCTTTCCTTATTGTAGTTACTGCATTGTTAGCAATACCGCTTAGTTTTCATATAGATATCATGTTCGGTTGTTTCTATACTTATACTTGTTCTGCTTATTAGACCAGTGGGTGTCTTGACTGTTCCTCGTCACTACCCCACCGAGGTTAGTCTTGATACTTACTGGGCACTGCTATGGTGTGCTCATACTACACTTATGCACATTGTTTTTATGTGCAGATCCAGGTATTGATCGTTAGTAGCTGTGCAGATTCTCGCCGAGGGGACTCGAGGTAAACCTGCTGCTGCGTTCGCAGGCTTTGGTTGTACGGTTGTTTTTAGAAGCTGTAGCGAAACTCTTTATAGCTTATGACATGTACTACCGGGTTTTGGGAAGATGTTCATTGTATTAAGGATTCAATTCAGACGAATTTTAGATGTTATTATGTATTGTTGTGTGATGACCCAAAAGGTCATCACTTGTCTTTAAATTAAATTCTGTATTTCGAGGCCTTATAAACCTCTTTTAGCATCACCTCGATTTGCGTGTGCAGTCCGGGCGCGTAGCCGGAAAGCCTATATGTGAAAATCTGTGAAAAATGATAAATTTTGACTATAAAATGAATTAATTTGACTTCGGTCAAAGTTTGGGTAAACGGACTCGGACCCGTGATTTGACGGTCTCCGAGGGTCCGTAGGAAAATATAGGACTTGGGCGTATGTCCGGAATCGAATTCCGAGGTCCCAAGCCCGAGAAATGAATTTTTAAAGAAAATTGTTTTCTGAAATTGTTTAAAGGATTTGGAAATGAATTTGGATTAGAACATGTTGGTATCGGGCCCGTATTTTGGTTCCGGTGCCCGGTACATGTCCTATATGTGATTTAAGATAATTCTGCGAAGTTTGGTAAGAAACGGAATCCGTTTGACGGGATTCGTACCTTAAATGCAAATTTGATGTTTAAGAAGTTTTGAAATATTTCATTGATTTTGAGGTTTAATTCGTTGTTTAAGGGGTTAATTTGGCGATTTGATCGCATGGATAAGTTCATATGATATTTTCGAGTTAGTACGTATGTTTGGTTAGGAGCCCCGAGGGCTCGGGTGTGTTTCGGATATGTTTCGGAAGGTTTTTGACTCTTAAAAAGTTGCATGTTTTCAGTTGCTGGTATTCTGGTATTTTCTTCTTCGCGTTCGCGGGAGGACCCTCGCGAACGCGATGAGTTAATTGTGCTGAAGGAAAATTCCTTCAATGCGAACGCGAGACATAGGTTGCGAACGCGAAGCTTTGGGGGGTCTACCCTTCGCGAACGCGGGCCTGGTATCGCGAACGCGAAGGCTAGTGGCCTGGTCAGGGGGAAGGGAAAATTATACCTACGCGAACGCGACCTCTTGGGCGCGAACGCGAAGGCTCGAGGAGTTACTTCTCCGCGAACGCGAGCCATTTTTCGCGAACGCGAAGGTCTGTCAGACCTAACTCATCGCGAACGCGATGAGCTTATCGTGAACGCGATGACCAAATCCGCCCAGTTATTTTAGAAGTCCAAAAACAAAATGCATTACGGGATTTAACCCATTTTTCACAAACTCCTTCTTCTCCACACCTCTTGGGCGATTTTTGAAGAACTTCATCATCATAACCTCTTGGGTAAGTAATCTTTAACTTGTTTTCTTCCATTTTTATCAACACCCACTAGATTTCTAGGCCTAAAACAAGTGACTAAGGGTAGAAAATTAGAGATTATGGTAGTGTTAGGGCTATTTGATTATTTGGGAATTTGACCGCGTTTTGGGGTCGGATTTCAAAACAAATTATATATACGGTGTCGCGCCCCCTTTTTCTCGTGAAATCGGGTTTATGACATTTGGAGGGACAACTCGTTCCTTTTGGGAACTGGGTTTGCATTTGAAGAGTCGCCACCTAATGATTAAGGTGCATTAGGACACCAATAAAGATTCAATAACTAGAGATTGGGTAAGGGCTTGAAATTATCCCGAGGGGAAGGTGTTAGGCACCCCTCAGGATCCACTACTGTGGTTCCCGACCAGACAGTAATTGTGAATTTGAGGTGCAATTAACATATAAGCAGATAAGGCTCAAGTAACAGGGGATTTCAATACACAATGGTTTGGAAAGTAAGCAAAGTTTGAAAGAGCAATTAAAAGAACGGATTTTAAACAGGAATTGCAATGCTTTTAAAGGAAAAAGGAAGTGAAGAAAGGGGGTCCTAGGTTTATATTAATATGGATCACATCAATGCAATACCCGGTAATCACTCCTCAAGAGAGGGGCTACACGTGGTATTAACGCACCGGTCATCATATCCATATCTACCCTCCCCACCCCGTTAAGGTATTAAAGCGCGGATTGGTCTCGATTACTTATTGCATGCTATTACCCGTCCCATTCCTATCAGTCCCGGAGGCACTTAGGACTACTAATCCTAAAGGGAGGGATATTAGGTTTATTTGACGTTCCAAAGGTAAAAATTCTAAGGCGACATACAAAATATATAAAGACTGCACATTAAAGGGGAAACACATAACACATAAGGCTCAAGTATACCTCCTCCAAACAAAACAACGCAATAGCACGACTTAAACAAATGAGTAAGGTCTAATTCTAAAAATATACTTGAGGGAAGAGAAGATTGTAGTATTGCAGCAGGCCTGGCTTATTACATGACTCAGTTAGGAAACAGAATCGGGCCTACCTGCTGATTGTAACAAATAGCGGAAGCGAATTCAGTTTTATTTATACTGCCTAAGGTTTGCCTAAGTGTTTAGGGGAACTCTTAGGGGACATGCATCTATTAGTGATTCTGAACATGGTCACAGCTTAAAACGGATGGTTTGAAAACCTATAGGCATGCTTGCTAAATTGTGTTAACAAGGAGAGATTAAGATTATTAAAAAGAGGTTCAGAATGGACAAAATTAAATCAGACTGGTTACAGATTCTGCAGGTGATAGTACCTACTATTAACGATTTTAATCCCTAGGAGCATGATATCTAACATTGACTGTGAATGAAGCGAATCAGATTTATTTAAGAGTCCCTATAGGCATGATTTTTATGCGTTACTGATTTTAGATCCTAACATTGCATGTGAGTAGAAACGAATAGGATTATACTTATGGACCCCTATAGGCATGATTTCTATATGTTACTGATTTCAGCATGCTACTGGGTTATAATTAATTGGGCCCTAAAACATGATATCTAAACGGTGACAAATGTGCAGAATTTTAGATGATCCTTATAGGCAGGTTATCTAGATGTGAAGTTGAACAAGAAGTCCTATAGACATGGTTTCTAGATGCAGTTTATAGCATTAAAATACCCTATAGGCATGGTTTCTAAATGTAGTTTGAATATGCAGAAATGCAAAATAGTCCTATAGGCATGGTTTCTATCCTTGACATGCATAAATACCCAACCCTTTTCACTAGCCAGCCCCAATCGTTTATTACAAAACAAACCAGGAATATTAAATTACATCAAAATACATAAAAATACAACTAGAGGAGGCCCGATTCTTGGTTCCTCCCTGAGTTATGGAATAACTGCCTTAAGATGCCATTGCTTCAAAGCCTTTCTCAAACTTGAGTGTGTCAGAGATCCCTAAGAGCCTCAGTAGGACCCCGGGCAGTGCTCACACCCAAGTTACATCACCAGAATAGGGACAAATGCAGTGTGGAAATGCCAGCCCTCATGTGTCGAAGTTCAGAGGGAGCTCATGGGTCCCAAGGCAAGGCTCACATGAGGGGGGCAGGACTTAAGTCTAAGAGAGAGTGGAAGTGCAGAAACTGAGTTTTAAAAGCTGAGGGAACAAAGAAAAGGGAAAGGGTGATGGGAGACAACCATTAATACTTTAAAGAGTTGATAATTTCACACCAAAGGGGCAGGGGATTGGGAGTCCATTGCAAGGGCCTATATACTTAGGCATAAGTTAGTTCTGGGCATGCACAGCAATAGGGGTGCTGTCATGCTTGTAAATCAACCAAAGCATACAACATATAAGGGTGACATGGAGGTTATGATCCTAGGAGGACCAAGTTTGAGTCATGTTCAGCAATATTCGATGTTGTCATGCCCCAAACAAACCATAAGTATCAAATACATTGGGGTAGGGATTCAGGATTCATAATGAATTGATTCAGAACAGGAGAAAAGAAATTACAGCATGCTAAATAAAGGTACTGAAATAGATACAGGCAGTAGGCAGACAAGGATGCAAGAACATGAAGTAACCATGTTGTTGTTGATGCTGAAAACTTAATTAGAACATACCAGTTCAAAGGAGCAAAATGTAGTAAAGAAAGGTAGTAGGACTTTGAAATATAGCTTTGGCTTTCAACCAGCTAAACAGGCCACAGTACAAGTAGTAAAGCAAGAGAGAGTGTTTTGAGTGTAAGTGTGAGTTCAGAATTAAAAGTGTTCGTCCCTTTGTGAAAGACTTAGGGTATTTATAGTTGAAAGTAGGTAGTGAAATAAGGTAAAAAGCATAGTAGTATATTAATTTAAGAACTCAGAATCAATCAATTAGAGAATCAAGGAAGTACTCCCTTAAGTTAAGGGAATCAAGATCAAACGGAAAGATTCAGTACCATATAAGGCAAGAAGAAGAAAAATCAGTGCATGATTAAGTAAGGAAGGAGTTAAGGTTCAGTAGGCATAGAGTAGTCAATTAGGACTAAATTCAGAAAAACCCAATAAAGGAAAGGCCCAGTAAAAACAAGGTACTATAGCAGATAAGGTAATGAAATCGGTTGATTTAAACATACGAGTAGAGTTCTAGCGCTCTGAAAGAAAATATTTCAATTACCAAGAATTAAGGAAAATCTGAATCAATCATGGGAAGTCATGGTTCTGTATTTTCAACATATAAGTAGAGGTGAATGAACAAGAGTAGTAAACAGAGTCAGCCATATATACAGAAAGAAACAAGAGATAAGCAAACACAATCATTCAGAGGTGGTATAAGTAGGCTAAGATTCAGCAGAACATATTCGAAGCATGGTGACCACGAGACATTAACAAGAATCAGGTAAACAGGCTAGCACACAGAACCAAGGCAAACGAAGTCAGGCTAACACACATAACCAAAGCGAAGAAAACATGCCAACACACAGAACCAAAGTAAAGAAATCATGCTAACACACATAACCAGAGCGAAGAAAATCTTTAGAAATTAGGGCTTTTAGCAAAGTCAAGTTAAAAAGCAGTAGGAGCATGAAATAGGTCAAAATTAATAAAGAAAAAGGTTTTTATCATAAAGAAATCGGTTAAAACATGCGTAAAAGAACTCCGAGAAGGAGGCGATTGACGGAGTCTAGGGTTAGGTTTGAGAGAGGAGAGGGGATGAGAGCATCTAAAGGCGGCGCCTTTGGAAAAATGGCTTAGGGTTGGGGGGGGGGGTCGTATAAATTAAAATGGTAAGGACAAATTCTGGCCGTTGATCTTTTAGATCAACGGTCCTGATCTGATGGGTTTTTTGGGTCGGGTAGGCGTGTATAGGGTCTGGGTCGGGTGATTGGGTTATAAGAATAAAAATTGGGCTGGGAATTGGTCCGATTTTGGCCACAATCGAAAGCCAAATTTGGCTATAACTTGAATAGCCAATTTTTCCCTATTTAATTTATAAAAATAATAAATTACTTTCTGGGAATATATTCAAAGTACCAAAATGATTTATAACACATAATCAACTATTTAAAAATACCAGACCTAATTTTATGAATATAAACGTAATTAATCCTAAAAGAGGCTAATATTGTAATTACATACAATTTAACTTTAAAATACTAAATGACCTTGTAAAAATATGCAAAAAATTATATTAGCCACATTTTAGTATAAATATGAAAATCCAATAAATGAATCACCAAAATGATAATTTGGGGAATAATTATTGGGTTTTTATGGATAAAATAGGGCAATAAATTGATTAAAAAATCTTTAAAAATTAAGGAAGAAATAGTAAGCATTTGGACATACTTATATATGCATGCACACGCTATTTTGAAAGTATTTTGTATATTAAAAATATGTAGGGAAAATTGGGTATCAACAGCTGCCCCTCTTTACCCGAGAAGGATGAAAGAGTTTTCGGGTAAAGAAATGATGACCAATTTTGACCGAACGAAATGGTTCGAGGAGGCTTAGGCTGTGCCCTGGCTTCTGAGCTGCCTATATATCTCTGGTTATACAGGAATCATGCCATATGTAGTTCAGGATCCGTCGGCGGAGTATGCCGATGGAGACTTTTCAAGAATGGATGCAATATTCAGGACGGGAAAATGGTTACGGTTTGACATGGCTGCGGGAACTGGAGCGGTATAGCTCTTGCCGAGACGGTCGTTGCTTGCCGATTTACCTGCAAATAAGCAATACAAGCGTATATTGTGCGTAAATTTAAACATGATGCAATTTCCCGTTGCACCATGAGGATTGTCTCCGGACGGTTAGAATGATGTCCTTAGACCATGATGTCTTGGGTCATGAAGCGTATAATAAAGGATTCGCGTGCCATGAAATGATGCTCTCGGGCTATGAGGATGATGCCTCCGAACCATGATGCCTTTGAATAATGATATGCAAAAGATTATAAGGGAGTCCTCAGTCCATGGCATGGTGTTCTAGGGCTATGAAAATGGTGCTCCGAACAATGATGCCTTTGGATAATTTGGCGGTCTTTCAGCCCATGAAATGCAGTATTTGGCGATCTTTCAGCCCATGAGATGCAATAGGTGGCGATCTTTCCGCCATGCAAGTGTAAATAAGATGGCGATCTTTCAGCCATGCAACTGTAAATAAGGTGGCGATCTTTCAGCCATGCGAGTGTAAATAAAGTGGCGATCTCTCAGCCATGCAAATGTAAATAAGGTGGCAATCCTTCAGCCATGCAAATGTAGAGGTGGCGATCTTTCAGCCATGCAAATGTAGAGGTGACGATCTTTCAGCCATGCAGGTGTAAATAAGGTGGCGACCTTTCAGCCATGCAAATGTAAATAAGGTGGCGATCTTTCAGCCATGCAAATGTAGAGGTGGCGATCTTTCAGCCATGCAAGTGTAAATAAGGTGGCAATCATTCAGCCATGCAAATGTAGATGGAGGTAGAGCTCAACCTTGGAAGGCAGAATGGTAGCCTTATGCAATGCAAAAAATGCAGGTGGAGACAACGTTTAGTCTCGGAAGGCAGAATGGTAGCCTTATGCAATGCAAAAAATGAAGATGGAGACAGCGTTTAGTCTCGGAAAGCAGAATGGTAGCCATATGTAAGAAATAAAAGGGCAAATGGTGATAGATCTTTCTTAGCTGATAGTAGATTGCGGTATCGTGACTGCTGGGAGCATTGTGACACACGGAACATCCCTGGCGTGCGTGGATAGAAAATGTTGGTAAGTGCGATAGTTTATAAGAATTGTATTTCTGAACAATGTTTGTCTTGTGAGTGTATGGCATGCCTGATGCTTTCGTAATCCCAGTGCCTGCATCCAATGAAAAATCATGAGTTTTATAGAGGGGGGAGGTTAGTTTGCATCCCCGCTGGCTCTGCTTGACCTGTTCGGTTTCGATCTGGTGATACGGTATGTATCATTGGGGGTAGCATTGCTAAACAAGGTGATTTCGATAATAAACATGCATGAATTTGTAAAAATATGACATAAGTATACGATTAAGAAATAATTTTTTAGATGAACCGACGACTGTGGCGTGGCTCAAGACATTGCGACCTCTCTTGCTACGAAATTTTGAGGGCCCTCCTCAAAATTCTTCCCCAGTTTAATGGGTTGATGCTTCTGACGGCTGCTCGTGCGGCGATCGGCTGAAATTACTTCTGAATTTTGAGGGTCCTCCTTAAAATTCTGCCCTAGTTTCCAATTGTGGGGGGAAATGAAAATTTATTGAATTGTGACTGAACCCATAGGGCTGCCTACGTATCCCCTCTTAAACGGGAATCAGGTCAAACGTAGTTTAATTTACATCATAAAGGGAAAACATAAAGATCACACATAGTAGCGCTTGACTGCATCTGAATTAATCGGCTTCGGCCAAACTTCTCCGTCCATTTCTGCGAGTATGAGGGCTCCTCCTGTCAGAACCCAGTGAACCATGTACGGACCTTGCCAGTTGGGAGAGAACTTCCCTTTAGCTTCATCTTGATGCGGAAAAATTTTCTTTAACACCAGCTGCCCTGGTGTGAATTGTCTGGGCTTGACTCTCTTGTTGAAGGCTCTAGACATTCTGTTCTGATAGAGTTGACCATGACAAACTGCGTTCATTCTTTTCCCATCTATAAGAGCTAGCTGCTCGTAACGACTCTTCACCCATTTTGCTTCTTCGAGCTCAGCTTCCCGTATGATCCTTAAGGAAGGAATTTCTACTTTGGAGGGAATAACGACTTCTGTACCATATACCAGCATATAGGGGGTTGCCCCAATTGATGTGCGGACTGTGGTGCGATATCCTAACAGAGCGAATGATAACTTATCGTGCCACTGTTTATGCTTCTCTATCATCTTTCTCAATATTTTCTTGATGTTCTTATTGGCGGCTTCCATGGATCCGTTCATTTGAGGCCTGTAGGTTGTAGAATTCTTGTGTCTGATCTTGAAGGTTTCACACATAGCTTTCATCAAGTCGCTGTTGAGATTGGATCCATTATCAGTAACGATTGATTCTGGAATCTCGGATCGGCAAACAATGCGGTTGTGGACAAAGTCTGCCACGACTTTCTTAGTCACTGCCCTGTAAGATGCTGCTTCGACCCACTTGGTTAAGTAGTCAATTGCCACTAGGATGAACCTGTGTCCGTTGGAAGCAGCAGGCTCGATCGGTCCAATAACATCCATTCCCCAAGCGGCGAACGGCCACGGCGAGCTTGTTGCATTAAGCTCATTTGGAGGTACCTTTATCATGTCCGCATGTACTTGACAGCGGTGGCATTTTCGAACATACTAGACGCAGTCTGTTTCCATAGTCATCTAAAAGTAACTAGCCCGGAGTATCTTCTTTGCTAAAACAAATGTTGGCTAACCATGTCGGATATTCCACTACCCTAAGAACCTTAGCTTTGACTTTCTTAGTGACTTCTTCCTTGATTTTCAAACTCATATCCGGCTTGAACTTTCTGAGCTTCTGCTTTACCGGCGGACATGTTGGATCAGTTGGCAGTTTATGGGCCACAATAGATGTACTTAGACCAGTCATGTCATCATATGACCAGGCGAATATGTCCTCATATTCCCTTAGAAATTCTGTGTATTCCTTCTTTTCCGATGGCGACAAATGAACGTTGATTCGTGTTTCCTTGACATTTTCTGCACCTCCCAGGTTAACAATTTCTGTTTCGTCCAGGTTGGACTTTGGTCTGTTCTCAAAGTTTTCTACTTCTTTGACGATTTCCTCTGGTATATCATCTTCCTCTGAATCAATGTCTGTTTGTTGCGTTGTCTCATTGCATGTCACAGTCGTTGGTTCATCAAGATAAATAATAGTAATGTTGTATAAATGAAGTAAATAAGAGAAAAATAATAATAAGTGTCGATTCATAAGAAAAGTCAAAATGCTTTGATAAATTCCATAACTGTTTTGAACATTGAAGATCTTATTGCGGGAAAAAATGCGAAAAGAAAATCATCTAGTAAATAAAAACAGTGCATGATGCTTGTTTTAGCCTTGCTACCCCGAGGCTCGCCGGGCTTTAGTTGTCCTGATAGTCCAGTTATTGAGGCGGGCTCCTCTGCTTACAACCTGTATGGAAGGTCCTTCCTCCCCCTCCTCCTCGAACACAACACTGCAATCCATGTCATCGTCTTCTAAGAACAAGCTCTTCACTGCAGCAAGTGTGTCCTCCTCGTCTGTCCCATAAACAATGTCGGCTTGTTGGAAAGTCTGCTCAAAAGGAGGTATTGGTTGTTCCAGTGGGTAGTAGGGACTGTGCCATGGTGCGACCAGTTGTTGAATTCTTCCAAGGTATACTCATATCCCAGACCGAAAGTGGTGCCATGTTTCTTGAGTATTATAGGCTTAGTGATTCCTTGGAGGTTCTTGCCAAGCCCCTTGCCAATTTTGTACCTACTCCAGTTCAATACTCTCGATCTTGTTGTCCCACCATTTATCTTTGTCAACAGCATTGACTCGCTCGATGTGGTGATAGGTCTCCCCACCTAACTTTCTTCTGCCTCCGATTTCCGAAATGGTCTGGCGACTTTATATAGGATTGCTACCGTCGCCGTGAATGATCACCTCCTGGTGATTCCACTCAAACTTTACCGCCTGATGTAGTGTTAACGCTACGGCCTCGGCAGCATGAATCCATGGTCGTCCCAACAGCAGATTGTAAGACGCCGGCACGTCTATCACTTGAAAATCAACATCGAACCAAGTAGGCCCCATTTGCAAACACAGACTAATCTCCCCAATGGTGGACCTTTGGGAGCCGTCGAAAGCTTTCACATTGATGGCTCCATCCTTTTATCTCGTGCAGTCCCTTACCCAACGTCCTGAGTGTTACCAACGGACAAATATTGAGGCTGGACCCTCCATCGATCAGGATTCTGGTGATAAAATAGTCTTCGCATTGCACGGTGACGTGCAATGCCTTGTTGTGACCCAACCCTTCAGGTGGCAGCTCATCTTCATGAAAAGTGATCTTGTGACTTTCCAATACCTGTCCTACCATGTAAGCCATTTCTCTGTCGGTGATGTTGCTTGGCACATATGCTTCACTCAGCACCCTCAACAGGGCATTCTTGTGTGCCTCGGAATTTTGTAGCAAAGCAAGGATGGAAATTTGTGCCGGTGTTTTGTTCAGCTGGTCGATGATCGAGTATTCCTTGGCCTGTATTTTCTCCAGAGATCATCTGGTCCGGTCTCGATGATGGGCGGCCGGTTAGAGGCCTGCTTGCTCGACTCAGCCAGATGTTCCGGGGTATAAACGTCTACCAGTTCTCGTCATACCTTGTGCCGCAATAGCCTCTCCGAACCTAACCTTGCCTTTCCTTCTTGCTTCGGCTGTATAGTCCCATGGGATAGCCTTTGTATGGAATGGCGTCATGGTCGACATCGCCACTGGGATCGGCATGGCTATTTGTACTCCAAACAGAGCATGTACCTTGGGCGGTAAACTGCAACTTCGAATGGTGTAGGTGCATTCGCTGGAGACACGAATTCGACCTCAATTGGCGCTGGTGTCTTTGCAGAGGACGTTGCTTCAAACTCAAGTGGCACGAACATATTTACCTCGGCATCCCCAGAGGGCTGAATCTGGACCACGATCGGATTAAGAGTGACTATTGGTTTCTTTGGGTCGTCACCTTCTGTGATCAAACCGATCGATCCCTCGGGATCCCAATCATCCTCTATTTCGATCATGTGAACGCCTCCACCCTTGTGGTCCGGCAGAGGATTATTGCAGACATTTGGAGCAGGTTCCTTTGCCACAATAATCTTGTTATCAATTAAAGTCTGGATCTTGTCTTTCAGAGAACGACATTCGTCAATGGTGTGTCCTTTCATACCGGAATGGTAGGCACAGGATTTGTTTGGATTAAGAAGGGTTCTCACGAGTTGCAGCACGGATAGGGGTGACATAACCAGCAGCTTTGAGTCTTTCATACAGCTGGTTAATAGGTTCAGCGATAGCTGTATATTATTTCGGAGGCCTTCGGTCAAAGTTTGGTCGAGGTCTACGGAAGTTTTGGCATGCAGGAGAGGATTGATAGTGGAGGGTTGAGCATTGTAGGCTTGGTAAACATGTGCGGGTTGGGGATATCTGGGTGAAGTAGGATGATATGTGGGAGATGGAGGTGATTGATAAGTAGGTGGTGGAGTTTGGTAAGAGGGTGAGGGTGCTTGGTAGTTTTGAGTAGGCTGATATGTGAGTGGAGGCATTGGGCAGGCTTGGTATTTGATGGGAGATTTGGTTCTCTGTGCCACCATTACGGCTCCTACGTCCCTTTTCTTGGACACACCTCCTGACTGTAAGGCCTTATTTGTAACTTGCAAGGCCTCGAAGTTCGTAACCATACCGCTTTTGATGCCCTCTTCGATCCTTTCTCCCAGCTTGATAATGTCAGAAAACTTGTGGCCCTCGATCATCATCAGCCTTTCATAATACTCTGGGTCTTGAGCCCGGACAAAGAATTTGTTCATTTGTTCTTCCTCTAAGGCAGGTCTAACCTTAGCATCTTCGGACCTCCAGCGAGTAGCATACTCGCGAAATGTTTCCGTGGGCTTCTTCTTTAGATTTTTAATATAGAACACATCCAGTGCATTCTCCGTGTTGAACCTGAACCTGTCCATAAAGTCGGACGCCATGCTTACCAAGTTCGACCATTTCTTTGGATCTTGGCTAATGTACCAGGACAAAGCATCTCCTTTCAAGCTCCTCATGAAAAGCTTCATGCGGATTTTCTCGTCTTTTCCTACTCCGACCAACTTGTCACAGTACGTTCTCAAATGGACCCTTGGATCCCCTGTACCATCAAACATCTCGAACTTAGGAGGTTTGTACCCCTCGGGCAGTTCGACATCGGGCTGTATGCAAAGATCTTCGTAGTTCAGCCCTTCAATTCCCTTACTTCCTTCAACGCCTTGAATTCGGCTAGTCAATTTCTTAAGTTCTTCGGCCAGGTTTCTGATGAGCAGGTCTTTATCATCAAACTCGGGTGTGCTTGAGATGGGTTGGGTGGAGTGTGGCATAGTCTCCACGTAGATGGGGGTATTATGGTGGGTGTGGCAGTGGTCATTTGTGGAGTTCTGGAGTTCTGGGATGAGCAGCGGGGTGTTATTTGAGGTATGGCAGGTGTTGCAGTGGTGGTGAGGAGCGGGATGGTTCTGTTGCTTTGGGATGTTCTGTGGAGGTGTAGGGTTCTGAGCATTTGGGAAATTGATATCTGGAGTAGTGAGGGAAAATGACAGATTTGCCAGATTCCGAACCTGATCAAGTTCTTCTTGGAATTTCAGCAGCTTTTGTTCGAGTTGGGATGCATTTTCTTTGGAAACCTGAGTAACATGACCATGAGTGACCTCTACCCGTTCAGTTGAGTTCTCCTTTCTGGCGTTGTTCAAATCTTCCATCTTCCCTTTGTTCTTGTTTTTGACAGGACTAAGAGGAGGAGCGGGTGGAGGGCCCCTGGATCTCATGGAATAAGATGATGTTGCCAGAGTGCACGAACTAACCTTTGGGGAGGGGAAATAATAAACAAAAAAGGTAACAAGTTAGTGAGGATTATAAAAAGCGTTGTGATATTTAAACATATAGTGCAGAATGTAAACCGTGTCCTAATTTGGGGACCTCTTTGTGCCCGAGGTAGGCCTAGCGACAAATTGATTTGGAGAACTTAGAATGATAAATGCCTCAGTTTATTGATAAAAAGTGGACGAATCCCAAATCGACACTAAATAACAGGAAATAAAAGTCGCTAGTGGCCATTGGCCTTATTACATTTCATAAAAAGAAGAAAACTCCTATCTATTTGGTCCCAGAAGGACCTTCCCCAGATTCGGCATCCCTGGCTTCATCGAACAGCTTTCCCAACTCGCGAAGTCCCAGCAATAGGTAGGTTCTGGCTAGATGTCCGCCTTCGTTTCCTTCAGCATTTTGGCAGTCTTCGACCCTCTTGAGAAATTTCTTCTCCAACTCCACTATGCCTCGCTCCAAGTATCCCATTCGCTTGTTGGCACTGACAGCCATGTCCTTCAATTCCTCAATCAACTTTTGATTGGCTTCTTGTATCTCATGGTACTCGCTTTCGCACTCCCGGATCCTCTTGCGCAATTGGTTGTATTTGACCTGTGCCTTGGCTTTTTCATCTATGATCCTGTGACCTCGAACAAACCCAGGCTGGCCCAGGCCATCATGCTTACCCTCCAACCAGCCTGAATAGTAGGGAGCACAACCAGCATGGTATCTATCTGGCTCGATGGTATCCCTCCCCATGNTATCTAAGGTTTTGATAGAACCTTTATAGGATAAATTCTTCGTTAGTCATCTTGTCAACCCTGTGTACAACCTGCTCCTACCCGCTTGCCTCATAACCCGGAGAGGGACATAAGGGACTTTCCTCTCAGACCAATCAATATCAGAAAAGGCGCGTCTCTGGATCGGTCGATGAATTCCTCGGTCGGAAACCACTCGAACATCCATTGTACTTGCTCCTCGGTCAAATTATCAAACAGTTCGAACCATCCTTTGGCATCCTCTGGCTGAGCAAACATATCAGGGATATCATTCATTCACTTTGGGTGATGGAAAGCGATGTGATCATCCCAGTCCCTTCGCTGAATCTCTTGTAGGTATTCACCCTTTTGTAGATGCTCCATGAGCCAAAGTTAAAGTAGCAAATTGCAGCCTTCGAAGTGGCTGGCTCCCCGTTGACACTTCTCTAGGGCTCGGTATATTTCCGCAATGATCATGGGCACAATGCTGAATGGTTGCCCGCCAATTCCTTCCATTAAGGTCTTAGTTACCATGGCCAATCTGGTGTGGATTCTTGCTTTCTTCATTGGAAAGTCAATCAACCCCAGGAAACAAAACATGAATACAAAGACCCTTCGGTAAATATGCNATCCCGAGGGGAAGGTGTTAGGCACCCCTCAGGATCCACTAGTCTAGTTCCCGGCCAGACAGTTATTGTGAATTTGAGGTGCAATTAACATAAAAGCAGATAAGGCTCAAGAAAGAGGGGATTTCAATACACAATGGTTTGGAAAGTAAACAAAGTTTGAAAGAACAGTTAAAAGAGCGGATTTTAAACAGGAATTGCCGTGCTTTTAAAGGAAAAAGGAAGTGAAGAAAGGGGGGTCCTAGGTTTGTATTTAATATGGATCACATCAATGCAATACCCGGTAATCACTCCTCAAGAGAGGGGCTACACGTGGTATTAACGCACCGGTTATCATATCCATATCTACCCTTCCCACCCTGTTAAGGTATTAAAGCGCGGATTGGTCTCGATTACTTATTGCATGTTGTTACCCGTCCCATTCCTATCAGTCCCGGAGGTGCTTAGGACTACTAATCCTAAAAGGGAGGGATATTAGGCTTATTTGAAGTTTCAAAGGTAAAAATTCTAAGGCGACATACAAAACAAATAAAGACTGCACATTAAAGGGGAAACACATAACACATAAGGCTCAAGTATACCTCCTCCAAACAAAACAATGCAATAGCACGACTTAAACAAATGAGTAAGGTCTAATTCTAAAAAAAATACTTGAGGGAAGAGGAGATTGTTGTATTGCAGCAGGCATGGCTTATTACATGACTCAGTTAGGAAACAGAATCGGGCGTACCTGCTGATTGTAACAAATAATGGAAGCGAATTCAGTTTTATTTATACTGCCTATGGTTTGCCTAAGTGTTAGACGGGGTCCTATAGGCATGACATCTACTTAGTTCAGAAGGTGATGAGACAGTACAACTCAAAGCGAATTGTTTGAAATCCCATAGGCAAACTTTCTAAACCTTGTTAAGAAAGGGAATTAGATTATTGACAAGAGGTTCAGAATGGACAAAATTATATTAGACCGGTTACAGATTCTGCAGGTGATAGTATCTACTATTACCGATTTTAATCCCTAGGAGCATGATATCTAACATTGACTGTGAATGAAGCGAATCAGATTTATTTAAGAGTCCCTATAGGCAGGATTTCTATGCGTTACTGATTTTAGATCCTAACATTGCATGTGAGTAGAAACGAACAGGATTATACTTATGGACCCCTATAGGCATGATTTCTAGATGTTACTGATTTCAGTATGCTACTGGGTTATAATCAAGTGGGCCCTAAAACATGATATCTAAACGGTGATAAATGTGCAATATTTTAGATGATCCCTATAGGCAGGTTATCTAGATGTGAAGTTGAACAAAAAGTCCTACAGACATGGTCTCTAAATGCAGTTTGTAGCATTAAAATACCCTATAGGCATGGTTTCTAAATGTAGTTTGAATATGAAGAAATTCAAAATAGTCTAATAGGCATGGTTTCTACCTTTGACATGCATAAATACCCAACCCTTTTCACTAGCCAGCCCCAAACGTTTATTACAAACCAGGAATATTAAATTACATCAAAATACATAAAATACAACTAGAGGAGGCCCGATTCTTGGTTCCTCCCTTAGCTATGGAATAACTGCCTTAAGATGCCATTGCTTCAAAGCCTTTCTCAAACATGAGTGTGTCAGAGTTCCCTGAGAGCCTCAATAGGACCCCGGGTAGTGCTTACACCCAAATTACATCACCAGAATAGGGAAAAGTGCAGTGTGGAAATGCCAGCCCTCATGTGTCCAAGTTTAGAGGGAGCTCATGGGTCCCAAGGCAAGGCTCACATGAGGGGGACAGGACTTAAGTCGAAGAGAGAGTGGAAGTGCAGAAACTGAGTTTTAAAAGCTGAGGGAACAAAGAAAAGGGAAAGGGTGATGGGAGACAGCCATTAATACTTTAAAGAGTTGATAATTTCACACCAAAGGGACAGGCGATTGGGAATCCATTGCAAGGGCCTATATACTTAGGCATAAGTTAATTCTGGGCATGCACAGCAATAGGGGTGTTGTCATGTCAACCAGAGCATACAACGTATAAGGGTGACATGGAGGTTATGATCCTAGGAGGACCAAGTTTGAGTCATGTTCAGCAATATTCGATGTTGTCATGCCCCAAACAAACCATAAGTATCAAACACATTGGGGTAGGGATTTAGGATTCATAATGCATTGATTCAGAACAGGAGAGAAGAAATTACAGCATGCTAAATAAAGGTACTGAAATAGATACAGGCAGTAGGCAGACAAGAATGCAAGAACATTAAGTAACCATGTTGTTGTTGATACTGAAAACTTAATTAGAACATACCAGTTCAAAGAAGCAAAATGTAGTAAAGAAAGGTAGCAGGACTTTGAAATATAGCTTTGGCTTTCAACCAGCTAAACAGGCCACAGTACAAGTAGTAAAGCAAGAGAGAGTGTTTTGAGTGTAAGTGTGAGTTCTGAACTAGAAGTGTTCGTGTCTTTATGTTAATGTGAGAGTGTGTATATATAGTAGTTCGAAACCATGTAAAATAAGGAAAGAATTACAATTGTATAGTAATTATGGAACCAAGTACTAATCAGAATCAAATCAATGCAAGTACTCCTTTAATTAAGGGACAATCAACCAACGGTAATGGGCAGAAAATGTTCAAGGAAAGAAATCAAGTAGAGCATCATGTACAAAATAGACAATTAGGGGTAAGTACATAGGGGTTCAATTAAGGAAACAACTAATGAAGAATCAGTAAAATACTTGGTTAACCGAATAAGGTAAGAAAACACAATAAAGTTGCAAAATATGGAGACAATCGAAAATCAGCACATGGTAAATCAAGGAATCAAGGATTCGAAATTACTGATTTAAGGAGAGTAACATGGGTTCCCATGAATAAGCAAATAAACCAAGTTAAAATAGGAGAATCCAAAGTCTAAAGAGAAGTTTTCAAATCAAGCCAAGAAACAGGGAGCTCGGAGTCAATCAAAGATAGAGTCATGAGTCATGTTTTAGCATATAAATAGAGTGAGATATGAGTAACCAAACATAGCAAGCAAAGAGGCAAGTCTTGACCAGTCAAGACGAACACAAGCACATAGAGCTAATGTAAGCTAGGTATAAGGAACTCAGTAGAAACACATTCGAAGCGAGATAGTCACAGAAAACTCAAACAAGAACAGGCCAGTCACAAAATCAAATGAAGAAACCTAGAAAAAATTAGGGCTTTCAACATAGGCGAGTTAAAGAGAAGGTAGAAACCCAGAATTAGAAGAATCGCACGAAGGGAACAAGAGATTTCAAAAAGAACTTCTGCACTTAAACGAACAGTCTCAGACCAAAAACCATAAGATTTTCCACAATAGAAGGGTTTTAAAAAGAGGATAAGTAGACAGATCGGACAAAAACTCAGGCAAACAAACATTCATTTAATAAACAGTTAAAAGAAATTAGGGGTTTTAACATGCAAACTTCAGGCAGAAGGATAATACGAGCAAACACAGCAAAACAAATCAAAAATCGAAGAAAGGTTTCGAAATAACCTAACAGAACCTTAATTAGAAGGATAAGGAGTTTTGAAAGCGGTGTTTTAAAAGAAACTTCGAGAAAAACGCTTAAAGGTTCAGAGCAGACATAGATCTGAAACAAATCTAAGAGAAATTGAGAGAACCTTGAAGGCTAGTGGTTCAGAGAAACCCCAAGTGGTGAGAAAGGTTTTGAAAAACCATCGATCTAAGCAGAAGAGTCAAGAGTCAGACTCGAATAGCCATGGCTGGCCGGAGAAAGGTCAGAGATGACCGGAGAACATCCGTAAACTGAGATCGACCAAGGTTTGGACCAAGCTCTTTCAAGATCTAGCCTTAAAACCATAATAATCGAACACGTAGAAGCAATGGGAGGTGGATACAGGCTTCCAATGACCTTGGAAGCCATGGATTTGGGAGTTTTTTTAGGGTTGTAGTTGATGTCGGCGGCTAGGGTTGGAGAGGGTTTGAGAGAGAATGGGATTTAGAGGCGGAGGGGTGTGTGGAATGGTTAGAGTTAGGGGTAGTTTGAGATTAAAAAGGAAAGGATGGTTGTTGGCCGTTGATCTGAATGATCAACAGCCTAGATTAAAACGGGCGAATGGGCGGGTTATGAAGATGGGTTTGGGTCGGATTAAATTGGAATTGGGTCGGGGGGTTCAAATAGTTTCAATTGAGTTCAATTGGGGTGCAAAATCGGACTAAAATTGAAATAAAAATGGGGCTAACATTTAAATAGCCACTTTTCCCTGTTTGATTTATAAAAAATAGTAAAATAATTTCTGGAAATAAATTAAAGGTACTAAAATGATTAATAGTACATAATACTATTTAAAAATACCAGACCTAATCTTTATGAATATAAACGTAATTAATCCTTAAAAAAGGCTAATATTGTAATTACATACAATTTAACTTTAAAAATACTAAATGACCTTATAAAAATATACAAAAATTATATTAGCCACATTTTAGTATAAATATGAAAATCCAATAAATGAATCACCAAAAGTAATAATTTTTGGGAATAATTATTGGATTTTTTATGGATAAAATAGGGCAATAAATCAATTAAAAAATATTTAAAAATAAGGAAAAAATATTAAAACATTTGGACATACTTATATATGCATGCACATGCTATTTTGAAATTATTTTGTACACTAAAAATATATAGGGAAAAATTGGGTATCAACAGGTACAGGTGTATAACGACCTAGTACGGACCTGTACCATTTCGTACAAACCTTATCCTTTAATTAATGCCCTGGTCCACGTGTCCTTGAGAAATTCCCGCTCTTTCTTGATTGACTTCGAGATTGTGCTGCCCTCGATGCAGGTCGTGCCAGGCGTTCGATCAGCTCCCTCGAGGTATGTGTCCCTCGACCGAATCTGACTCCCATTTCGAGTTGCCCGGACTCAGACTCTTAACCCAATTTTAAAACCTCGAAATCGTGCTCCTCAATTTTGACCGAATACAGGAATATTTAGAGAAGTATGAAATAGGAGATGCAGCCCGGCCTTGGTTAGCAGAGATTCTAGCAGCACTAGGGCCACCACCACCATAGGTTGCCGCTGGGGATCCTGTCCACGAAAGCACTCTAAGTTTCGAGGCAAAGGGGTGGAAAACCTTTGTCTGCAGCAGACTGGACCCGAGCCAGAATGAGACCTACCTTCCGATTCCTTGGTCAGTTCTAGTTGCTTCTATTATGGCCGGGTGCCCTATCAGTGTGGGTGCCGTGATGTCGGCCAACATCACAGTGATTGCTCGGCAAGATAATTCGTCCTACCTGTATCCCAACACCATTATAGAATATCTTATAGATGTGAGGGTAGAGCGGAGGGATTATGATACAAAGGTGCGGCCGAAGAAGCCTTTCTCCTGGTACTCACTGATGGATGCGAACAACTCGAAGAGAAAAGGTCAGCCTTCTACCACCACAGGCCAGTATGATAGGAATGAGTGGGTATTGAGTGGGTAATGTAGAGTTTTGAGCTATAATGCACCCCAATCATCAAAACAAGCAATAGCGTCTTTGTCCCATTAGGAAAACACCTAGGTTATGGTTACAGCTCTAGGACTTTAATCCAATTGGAAAAATCTAAACATTTATCTTTAATAAATTTTCTTTAGCTTACACTCATTAGAGTAATTGTAGAATAAGAAAACAAAATTGTGTTATGGAAGTGCAATCTAGATAATTCATTTGCTTGCTTCAAATATATACCCCTAACTCCCATCATAACTCCTAGTGGATTCGACCCCGACTCCTAGTTGGGTATTTATTATTGCATTCAACCGTTTCATATCTCAATTGAGGTGTTTTGTGTACGTAATCACATACCACCACCTCCTCTGTTAGGACATCTCTCATCATATGGCCAGGTAGTCCGCAAGAATAGCACGCATCGAAACCTCGACGGCACAGTCCAAAGTGGGCCTTGTCGCATTGATCACAACGGAGTGTTGGGGGTCTCGTATGCTAGTATCCCTATTACATTGCGATCCTGATGCACATGAACTTTGACTTTGACCAGAATAGATAAATCAATCATACTGAGGCCTCTGAAACTCTGGAGGAGCACTAGCTATAGGTGGCGCCGAACTCCTTGAAAACTGGGGCCTGATACTACCTCTGAAATCACCAGAATGCCCTGAGAATCTCTCCCTCTTATGCTGGCCCATATCCTGCTCCCTATCTGCCCTTTGGTGGCACTTACGATCCTCTGGTATATGGGCATAAGCCTGAATATGGGAAATATCCATGTCCTCCACCAAGGAGGCAATCATGCACTCATTTATCAGATGTGGTCCCAACCCGTTCACGAATAGGTGCACCCTATATCTCATCTCAGCCTCCATATGGGGAGCATACCTTGCTAAAGAATCAAACTGCATACTATACTCTCGCACACTCATATTACCTTGTCGAAGGTTCAAGAACTTATCATCTCTAGCTTGTCGTATCTCAACTGGAAAGTAGTGACGAAGAAAGGCCTCAGAAAATTCCTTCCACACAGCTGGAGGAGCATTTGGACCCCTGGATCTCTCCCAACTATCATACCAGGAAACCACTAAATCCCATAACCGATAGGAAGCCAACTCTACTACCTCAATATCACTAGCATGCATAACCTGCAGTGCACGATGAACCTGATAAATAAAAGTCTGCGGGTCCTCCTTGGGGTTTGATCCGGTAAACACTAGAGGGTCTAGATTAATAAAATCACGAACTCTTGCACTAACCGGTTTATCAGCAGCACCGGTATTCTGTCTCTAAGCCTGAGAAGTTATTAAGCTAGTCAACAACTGTAACGCACTCCGCATATCCTGGTCTGTAGTGCCTGACGGAGGAATTGGAGGTGCTAGGTCCCTCCTAATATCCTCTGGAGGAGATGGAGTATATGAGGTATGAGACGTCATCTCACTGTAAGCCTCACTTTGACCTGCTATGGCTGGAGGCACCTGACCGGTACCCTCTCCCGCAATTGTATCAAGCCGTTTACTAATTGCTTGCTTCCTAGTCGAATGCATCGCTGAAAGAAAACAAGGTGATATTAGAGATGAACACTTACGACTCAACTCTACACACGATCTAGATTCAGGAAGAAGGTAACAACCTTAGATGTCATGTATCCTCCTAATTATAAATGTGGCGCACTACACATCCATAATGAAGACTCTACTAAACACGGCTCATAGACAATAGTTAGGACAGACATGCTCTGATACCAAGTTTGTCACGACCAAAACTGGAGGGCCATGACTGGCGCCTGGGACATACATGTCGAGCACCAACGTACATTTTATCTAACCTTTTGTATTATGTATAAGGGCCGACGAGATCACCATGAATGGTAGACATGAAAAATGAAAAACCAACAATGACAAATAATGGCATGAACATACATAACATGCGCTGACAAGGTTGTCATGATGCTATATATAAGGTACGAGCTGCCATGAGAGACTATACAACAAAACTCAGCCGATAAGGCAATCCAAACTATACATGAGTCGACACCGGTCTATGAGCCTCTAAAGGAACATAAGTGCTGCAACATTACCGGAATAGGGCCCCGACATACCCATAATGTCTATAAATAAAGTGCATACCAAGACACCGACAAGTCTGGAGAAGGGATCTCGCCAATTACCGCTAAACTAGGCAGCCTACTGTGGTGGGGGAGCTTCGCCTACCTGTCTATCAGGACCTGCAACACGACATGTAGCATCCACAAATAAAATGGAAGTTGGTATGAATAAAGTACTGAGTATGTAAGGCAGGAAATCATAAATGTAAACACGGATAGAGAATATACAACCTATAACATCTGAGTACCTCTGAGGGCTACTCACATAAAATGAATGATATATATATATATATATACACACACACACACGCATACACTTTGAAAAACGTATGCCTTTGTGGGCATCATCATAATCATATCGTACCCGGCCACGTAGAGCTCGGTAAAACCCAACTGATCAGTGGTTGCACAATAGGTGTCATACCCGACCGACTATAGCGTGGCTCGATAGAGTAAAAAATATACATATACATAATGAGTGCTGGACTCTTTGGAATCACATTCTGACCCTTTTGGAGTGATGTAAAGTCGGTTTCCTCCGTACACATTATTAGTACTAACTCCTCATCAGGGATCTTATAAGAATCAGGAAGTACCAACAACATTGATAACATAAGAATAAGAGAAGTAACATCAACATCGGTCGTTCCATAAGAAGGGAAACAATGTAAGTACAACTAGCTTCTAAGAGTGGAATATCTTTGGAAGCTCGCTCATTACATTATGTACAGTCAGAGTTGTTACACCCCATGTTTTCTTACGTAAAAGTATCTTGTAAGTCAATTGATGTAAGCTCAGAAATGAGATCATCTTTGAAAGTACATAAAGTAAGTTAAGATGAAGATGAGACTTTTCAATCATGATTGAAATGAGTATAAAGTCATAATATGACGATATTTGATGTTTGGATGTAAAATATAAAGTTTGGGAAAAAATTGAGTTAAGATTTGCCTTGTAATGAGCCGTTTTGAGAAATTAAATATGTAAGCTTTATGATGTCACCGGGACATATCTCATACCAAAATGAAGGTCTTGGAACCTAGTTTCCAATGGTCCAAACCGTTTATTCATACGACATCAGGGTAGAGAAATATGGATATTTGAAGTAGGGTCGCCAAGTCACGTTGCCGCACTTCGGAGAAACTGGCAGGTTTATAGCCAAATTGCGAGGAAATTTTCTACAAATATATTGAGAGTTACAAGGATATATTCATATGTATTAAAGACACATGTGTCTAGTTTCCATCGCTGCAAACCGTTTGTCCATATGATATCAGAGTAGAGAGATACAAGCGTCCGAAGTTGCACTGCTCAAGCTGCCAAGCAGGTAGCTTACCCACCTGCTTGGAGAGTTGAGGTGGTGGGCTTATGAGTGGTCTTTTCCCATTATATTTAGTAAATATACATTATAAAAACACCAAAATACTCTCAAGCTATTCAAGGACTTTTCCAAGATATTTCAAGCAAGATCAACATTTCTTTCACGACATCAAGAAGCGATAACATTAGAACGATCCCTACAATGGTTGGCGCTATAGTTTTCATAAGCTTGTTGTTAAGTTGCATTGATGACTTGAGGTATGTAAGGCTATCCCTTCTTTCCTTTTGGCATGATCCATATGATACAAATGAAACGAGAAAATGCGCAACTTTCATAAATGACTCTATTCATAGAAGTACTAGGGGTGCCTATGTTCTTGATTCCCCATGTGTCCTATTATTATATCTTCCGTTCATTGGTTTCAGAAAATACGTAAGTTGATAAAGTTTATCCGAAGACATATTGATCTTATGAAATTCCGAAATATCTTATTGACTTACTTCATTATGCATTGCATTCATTTATACATGTACATGACCCATGACTAGATGGCGTTATATAGGCGTATATTATATGTATTTGGGGTATGGGGAAAGGTTACGGCGTTATATATGCACCACCACCTGATCAGCTGGTATACCATGATGATTTCACCCATAGAGTCCGAGATGATATGATGGGATGCCCTCAAAGGCTTGATGATGTTATGTACGCATATACATATTCATGATATGACATTTATACGCATATGCATGACATTCTAAATGTTTTATGATTCACAGAGCTATTCAGACTTATAGGTTAAGTTCTTTACTCCATGTTTAATTCAAGTCTTTTATATACTGCTTTCATGCCTTATATACTCGGTAGTTTAATTGTATTGACGTCCCTTTTGTGTGGTATGTTAAGGCTATCACTTCTTTCCCGATAGACAGGTTGACAGTCCTCCTAGTAGACTATCAGCTCAGCGGATGGTATTGGTACACTCCACTTGCTCCGGAGTTACTTATTTGGTCAATATGCTTTGGACATGTATTTATTGGTATGGAGGGGCCCGGTCCGGGACTTTATGACATTTATGTACTCTTAGAGTCTTGTAGACAGATGTCATGCATATGAAAGATTGTATGGCCTTGTCGGCCTATGTTCAGTGTATGAGTGATCATTTTGGTCTTATAGGCTCGTATGTCATATGCATAAGTTTGTATTACATGTTGGGTCGTCCTATGTCGAGTATACCCTTATGTTTTATTCTTGTTAATCTCATGACGTCCCTTCTGGACCATTTACCTATGATGGCATGATAAGAAAAAAAATATACTACATTGGTACTCGGCTCGGTAAGGCACCGGGTGCCCGTCGCGGCCCATCGATTTGGGTTCTGACAAAAGTGGTATCAGAGCAATTCTGTCCTAGGGAGTCTACACGCTGTGCCTAGTAGAGTCTTGTTTATGGGTGTGTTGTACACCACACTTATAAGCAGGAGGCTACAGGGTATTTAGGACTGTCACTTTTTTTTAACTCTAGATCGTATGGTAGAGCTCGGTTGTAAGAATTCAAACTCCTAAATTCTATTTTACTTGTAATACAATGATACCTACATCCAGAAAGAAAGTTGATAAGATATTGAATGTGGTTGTGAAGAGTTGAGTCAGATGAACTCGTTGCATCATGCTTATGACGAGTAAATGTGATGTCTTCAGCAGATCATGTGTGTACAAAGACGTGTAAGCTTCTTGATAAGAAGCCCTAAGGCATGGATATTTATCCACCCATATGGTAGAAAGCAATAAGAGAATCAAAAGGTAGATACAAGTTTCAACAAGTAAAAGAAGTAAGGTTAAGCAGGATACGAGGTACCCAGTTAGTGAAGATTATCAGTATTTACTATCCAGGCAGAGAAATATAAGCATTTTGAGTTACTTTCAACAGTAACAAAGATATATACAATTGACCACACCCATCTCAATTATGCCTATGGGAGCTAACAAATATAGTTTAAGAGAAGGATGGGATATCAGGATCTAGCTGGGTTAGAGTAACCCAAAATGGTGGATGGATTGTTATCATTAGCTAACATTTTCAAAGATTAGTGCAAACATTGTAATAGATCTCCTTGTGAGACACCTAGATGGTGCACTCTAGGATAGAACGGTTAGATATGAATACTAGAGTATTCAGAAAATTTAGAAGATTGGCACTAGAATCCAAGAGGGAATAAATATTTACCTTTGTATGGCTCCCGCCCCTAGTAAGAGAGAATGCTAGGCAACCCGAAGAGCCAGTGGATATAGCAAGGGGAGCTAAAAGTGAAAGAATATTTTGTTGGCGTTTTCAGAATAAGGTGATAGACAGAAATATTAGTAGGAAAATATAAAGAGAGTAAATGAAGCATTATGAGTAAGATGTGATAAATGGGTGATATCGGTAAATCAAAATATGACATGACAGAGTCTATAGTCAAGTGAAGAAAAAGACAAGAGGTGATAGGCTTGAGACAATAAAACTGTATAAGCCATAAAGTCATACCCTCATTTCGAGAAATGAGTTGGTGATTCCAACGTGATTACCAGAAGAAAAAGTTAGACCCAGGAATAATAGAAATCGGTATGGGCTGGAAAACAAGATAAACTGGACATGAATTAAGGACCAAATGATTTGATAATACTCGGCATGACAATTTCAGAGATCGCATTCTGGCAATTATAGAATGGACAACAAAAAAATAACCTTTAAAGGTCATTCAGCAAGATGTTTCCCTAAAGCAAGAACTGTGTGCAGAGTTAAGCTTAAGGAACTAAGTGTGCTAGTTACACTAAATGTCACCCTCGTGCGTAAGAAATTCAGTTATCCCTGGTACAGAAGGGTTATCACAAGGGGAGTAAGAGTCTGTGAAGATGTCAAAAGACGCCAAATATGAAGAGGTAAAACATTTATAGGTAAATCTTCATAACATTAAATGTTAGTACACCCCTAAAGTGGGAAGATGGCATGATATGGTATTAAGTCAGAGTTATATGGTTCAGGTAACTATGGAATAGTAAAGGAATAATATGGTTGAAGGGTGAAAGGAATGAAATTGCATTTATTCAGATCCTACAAATATGGTACGACTCCAGAACGTTATGCAAGCATGACACCTGGAAGAGGCAGTAAGGGTTCCAACACTAGATGTTATTGATAAATAAGGGCAAACGAAAACTTGATATATAAGGAGCCAGATTCAGTAAGAATCTAGTTATGGCTAGATAAGAGGATACAGATAAATCAACAAATCGTGCAAGATAAACGTATTGAACCCCAGCATAGGGAATTCAGTCTCGTAGATATGAGATCGTAATCTTTGAAAATTTTCATATAGGAGTTTGGGTAGTTAAAGGTACCGTATAAGTGTTACGGAAATAAAAAGAGTTCCTCTAGGGAGACAATCAAAATTTCGGTTCAAAAATAACCCTACGAGAACAAGGCGCAGAGCTAAATAACTAAGGATAATTATAGGCGAGTAAGAACATCGAAAATTTCCTACGAGTGTACGATGTAATAAGCTCGCAGCTTTATAGGAGTCAGAGGGTCTCCCCTAAGTACTACGATGAAAGACTAGCAGAGGAAATTAGGAAGAAGGCTTCAACCAAAGCATAGTAAATTGAAGAAGAAATGACTTGTAACAATAGTCTCACTACAATATTGTATGCCTCCATAAGAAAGTGGCACTTATCGTGACTAATGAACGGAAAGTCAAAAGTGATATTTGAGATCCTATGAGTTACAAGGTTTCTAGTATTCGTGGGCACTAAGATAAGCCAAGTATCCATGCAACAAGTGGCTGAACGACCAGGAAAAGTAATTGCTTACATTGAAAGACAACTGAGAAGGCATGGAAGGAAATCTACGAAGCTAGCAAGTTAAAAGGAAGGTTGCGAGTAGTATAAATAGAAATGTGTAGGTCGCAAGCTAAAGTATGACAGAGCGGCATGGTTTTAGGTTGATATGAGTAAGGATAAGGAAAGGTAAGTGAGAAGGTGATAAGAATATGTAAGGACTTTGGAATAAACCCATCAAAATAAGAGAGCTGATGATTTCCGTAAGTTATAGAAAGCTCAGCATAGCCTGAATGAACTCAAAGGAGTTTAAAACTAGGAGAATTCAGAAGAGATGGAATGCTGCCCTACTAGTAAAGTAAGGGTGTAATTGTGATAAACGATAAGAGGATGATGTTTAGGCCTTCGATCGAGTAATGATTCAAATAAAAGAGATTTCATGAATTTCACGGGATTAAAATACCCCCATAAGATGAATCACATTGGGATGCTTTGAAATACAATTATTGAAGTATAGTATTGCCCCTAGGTGGATCAGGCAATTTACATCAAATGTTCCCCTATGCAACATGAGCCCTAGTGACAATGTATTAGGTAAGAGGTTTCAAGTTATCAATGGTTGATTATGGATCAACATCAAGGTGAATCAATAATATAAGGATAATAGTTACAAAGTATGAGATGAGATTAGGCCGTCATTATTAAGATGAACATTAATAAAGAAGCATTAGATGACTTAGATTTATACATATAGGATAAGCAGCGAGAGAGTAACCTGGAGTTGGGTAGCAAACCTCGATAATAATTAACCGAAGTAAGAGTTATGGTGTAGTATGACCTACCTATTTATAGTAAAGCCATAAGCATTGAGGCTATGAAACAAGATATAGAAATAGTCGTAAGTTCGACAAAGTATCGAGCGAAGAACTTCAATACACCTATAGATGCCCAGAAGGATAGCTTGTCAAAGTTATATATATGTTCCCAAAGTGAGGCCTAGAGGTTGGCCAAAAGCTGAAGGAAAGGAGAGGAGAGTCGCATAGGCGCGCATACAAGGACAAAGTCGTACAGGCTACATGAAAGAAGGTAGCAACAGTTACGAGGTTGGATGAATTCGGACAACAAGTTGTGGTGTGAGAAAGTGGCATAAAGGGGGGAATGCCCTGGCCTTGGGATTTATTTACAGAACAAATGCCTAGATGGGAAGGACAACATTAAAGTATTCGTAAAAGCTATAGATTATGAGACTGATAGGTGCATCAATCAACGTCCAAGGACGAGTGTTCCAAAGGGGCGAATGATGTTACACCCCATGGTTTCTTATGTAAGAGTACGTCGTAAGTCAATTGATGTTAAGCTCAGAAATGAGATCATCTTTGAAAGTACATAAAGTAAATTAAGATGAATATGAGACTTTTTAATCATGATTTAAATGAGTATAAAGTCATAATATGACTATATATGATGTTTGGATATAAAGAATAAAGTTTGGCAAAAATCAGATTTAACTTACAAAAAGTCGAGTTAAGATTTGTCTTGTAACGAGTCATTTTGAGAAATTAAATTTGTAAGCTTTATGATGTCATTTTGGGACATATCTCATACCAAAATGAAGGTCTTGCAACCTAGTTCCCAACAGTCCAAACCATTTATTCATATGACATCAGGGTAGAGAAATATGGATTTTTAAATTAGGGTCGCCAAGTCACGTCGCCGCACTTCGGAGAAACTGGCAGGTTTATAGGCCTGATTGCAAGGCCGTTTTCTCCCCATATATTGAGAGTTATAGGGATATATTTGTATGGAATTAAATCAACATGTGTCTAATTTCCAATGTTGCATACCGTTTGTCCATACGATATTGGAGTAGAGAGATACAAGCATCCGGAGTTGCACTGCTTGGCAGCTTACCCACCTACTTGGAAAGTTGAGGCGGTGGGCTTGTAAGTGGTCTTTTCCCATTATATTTCGTCCATATACAGAATACAAACACCAAAATACTCTCAAGCTCGCCAAGGACTTTTCCAAGATATTTCAATCAAGATCAACATTCCTTTCACGAAATCAAGAAGCGATAACATTAGAACGATTCCTATGACGGTTGGCACGGTAGTTGTCATAAGCTTGTTGTTGAGTTGCATTGATGACTTGAGGTATGTTAAGGCTATCGCTTCATTCCTTTTAGCATGATTCATATGTTACAAATGAAACGAGCAAATGCGCAACTTTCATAAATGACTCTATTCATACAAGTACTAGGGGTGCCTATGTTCTTAATTCCCCATGCGTCCTATTATTATATCGTCCGTTCATGGGTTTCAGAAAATACGTAAGTTGATAAAGTTTATCCGAAGGCATATTGATCTTATGACACTCACTGAGATCTTATTGACTTACTTCATTATGCATTGTATTCATTTATACATGTACATGACCCATGACCAGATGGAATTGTATACGTGTATATCCTATGTATATGAGGTATGGGGAAAGGTTACAATGTTATATACACACCACTACCTGATCTTCGCACCCAGAGGCCGAGATGATATGATGGGATGCCCTCAAAGGCTTGATGATGTTATTTACGCATATACCTATTCATGATATGAAATTTATACGCATATGCATGACATTCTAAATGTTTCATGATTCACAGAGTCATTCAGACTTACAGGTTCAGTTCTTTACTCTATGTTTCTTTTATGTCTTTTATATACTGCTTTCATGCCTTACATGCTCGGTACTTTATTTGTACTGACGTCGCTATTGCCTAGGGATGCTACATCATGCCACAGGTCCCGATAGATAGGTTGACAGTCCTCCTAGTAGGCTATCAGCTCATCGGAAAGTATCGGTACACTCCACTTTCTCCGAAGTTACTTATTTGGTCAGTATGCTTTGGACATGTAATTATTGGTATGGTGGGGCCCTGTCCCGGCCTTTATGACATTTATGTACTCTTAGAGGCTTGTAGACAGATGCCATGTATATGAAAGATTGTATGGCCTTGTCGGCCTAAGTTCAGTGTAAGACCGATCATGTATAAGTTTGTATTACATGTTGGGTTGTCCTATGTCGAGTATGCCCTTATGTTTTATTCTGGTTAATCTCATGGTGGCCCTTCTAGCCCATTCACCTATGATGGTATGACAAGAAAAAAAATACATTACGTTGGTACTTGGTTGGGCAAGGCACCGGGTGCCCGGCGCGCCCCACCGGTTTGGGTCATGACAGGAGTCGTGCAAAAAAAGGAAAGTGATAGCCTCACATACCTTGTGTATACTGCCCAACCTCAAGCTATGCAAATGTTACGACTCCTTAGTCTACAACAAGAGAAATTATACTATCGCTATCGTTTAAGCGTCATAACTATTATACATCGACTGCAACCTATTTTACAATAAAACGGACAGCATCTCCCCCATTTATATGACTTCCCACAAGTTAAAAAAATCATGATACAGCCTAGACAACATCAATAATAATCATATTAAGCCTCCCAAAACAGTCCACCAACCAACAACATTACTAACAAGCCTTTCAATATATAACTCACAAGTTCTAGCTTTGACAACTTAGTCGCAACTTGGATAATCTTAAATACATGTGTTGATACCCAATTTTTTCCTATATATTTTCAGTATGCAAAATAACTTCAAAATGGCATGTAGATGCATATGTAAGCATATTCAAGTGTTTTATTATTTTTCCCTAATTTTTAAAGGTTTTTAAATCAATTTATTTCCCTTTTTTATCCATAAAAATCCAATAATTATTTCCAAAATTATTATTTTTGGTAATTCATCTATTGGATTTTTATCTTTATTCCAAGATATAGCTAAGGTAATTTCACATGTTTTTTACAATTTTGTTTAGTATTTTTAAAAGCTAATTGCACATAATTGCAATATTATCCCTTTTAAGATTTAATTATGTTTATATTCATCAAATCAAGTCCTATATTTTTAAAGTGTCAATTATATATCATAAAATCATTTTAGTGCTTTCAATTTATTTCCAGAAATTAATTTATTTTTTTTTATAATTTTAAAAGGGAAAATCAGCTATTTAAATAGTAGCCCAGTTACATTTCAATTTTAGCCTAATCTGATCCCAAATTAAACCCAATTTCCCCGGCCCAATTCCCATTCAAACCATACCCTTAACCCAATTAAATGACCCAACCTGGATTCCCTACCTACCCTCATTAATCTAGGCCGTTGATCATTCAGATCAACGGCCAATATTTGCCCTTTCCATTTTTAACCTTAAACGATCCCTTACCCTACCTCATTCTTCACAAACGCTGCCCTTGAATTCCCCTTTCTGTTAATTCTCTCTGAAACCTCACCTGAACCCTAGCAGCCGCCCTCTAATCCCATCGTAATCCATCCTAATACCTACCCAATCTATGGACCCTCGTGGTCATTTGAGACGTGTATCAGCCTCCTATGGCTCCTGGGTGTTTGTTTCTATGGTTTCATGGCCAGTCCTCGAAGGAATCTGGTCCAGTCCTTGCTCGACTATTGTCCATGGCCTTTCTCCAGCCATCCATGACCTTTCTCTGGCCATTTATGGCCTTTCAAGGCTGATCCTTGATTTCTTCTGGTTAGATCGTTAACTGTCAAAGTCTTTCTCACTTCTTTTGGGTTTTCTGAAACCCTAGCTCTAAGACCTTTCAATTTTCTTTTAGATCTCTTTTAGATCTGTACTTACTATGAATTTCTTAAGTGTTTTTTCGAAGGTTCTTCAACTTTGCTTTCAAAACGACTCTTCATTTTTTTTCGATTAGGGTTTTCCTTTAAGTTTTTCAAAAGCTCTCTTCTCTGATCTCAATATTGTTCGTGATTTTGCTATGTTTAAAACGATTTGCCCATATTGTTCTTCTATCTAATTCAGCATGTTAAAAACCCTAGTTCCTTTTAGTCTTATCCGAGTTCTGAAATTGTTTGTTTAAATGTGTACTTGTTCGATTAACTTCTTTGTTTCTGACTCTCTTCCCCTTGTTTGACCTTTCTGATTTGAGTTCTTAATCTCGACTACTGTTGAAGCACCAATTTCTTAGATATTTTGCCTCATTTGTTACAGTGAGACCTTTACTTGTTTACGATTTCTCTTTACTTGTTACTATGTTCTTCTTCACTGTCGATTCTACGCGACTACTTGATTTACTTGACTACTGTGCCTCGAATATTTTCTTGCTACTGAACCCTAGCTTACCCTTACTGCTACTGTATGTTTGTGTTGTTTCTTTTGTCAACATGTTTAAGTCTGCATGCTTGTTCATCCCTTGCTATTTATATGGCGAATTGCAGAATCATGTTCCTTTCTTGATTGATCTTGATTTCCTCAATCTTCCAGCTAATTGTATAAGGTTTTCTTACGAGCCCTAATTTTTACTCATCTGTTTAAAATTAATTGATTCCTTTCCTTTACTATGATGTTTTACCTTGCTGAATCCCTTCCCAAAATAAGCCTATTTTTTACATAGACTTGATTATTTACTTCATACTTTTATTGCCCCTTATATGGCAATAATCAATCTGTCCCAAACTGATTTTTTTTCCTTAATTGAAACCTGTTAGTGTCCGTTCAGCAGTGATTCCTNATCAAATTGAAAACTCTCTGATAACAGAAAGAGAGTTGTTTTGCGGCCGCAAAGGGGTTTATGCGGTCCGCACATTTTTCATTGTGATCCGCACAATCATAATTAACTAAACTTACCCAGAAGAAACTTCTACGGACCGCACAATTTCTTGTGCGGCTGCAGATTTTAAAATAATCACGAACAGCAGGCATTCTAGGATTTGCAATTTTTTTTCATGTTTGTGTTAAGACTTCAATTATTACCTTACTTATCACTCGTTTTCAAAAGATATAAATACCCACCCCATCTTCTTTCAAAAGACACGAACAACTTGAGTTCAAAACACACACTTACACTTAAAACTCTCTTTCTTTACTGCTACTTGTGCTATTGCTTTGTCTAGCCGGCTGAAAGCCAAGGCTAGACTGTGGACTCTTGTTTGCTTTACCTTTCTGCCCTTTGCTTCTCTACTGCTATGTCCTAGTTTACTCTTTAAGTCTCAACAACAATATGTTTCTTTAAGTTGCTTCAGTTTCTCATTCATGCTCACTTCTGCCAATGTTTCTGCAGTCTATTTCAATTACTAGCATACTGGAATATGCTCCTTCCCCTTTTAGATTAATGTTTCCCTATGTATGTACTCTGTCAGTCTCTTGTTATGTGATTTGCTGACTTATGAATCCCAAACCCCATATCCCCTCTATGTGTTTGTGTTCCTTTGGTTAGTTTGTGGGTCAGGCCAGCATCATCTATTGCTGTGCATGACCAAACCCGCCCCTTTCTGGGGTCATATGCGTCATCAATGTATTCCCAAAACCCCGTGACCCCCTTTGTGTAACTACTGATCCTGGGGTATTTTGAGCTCTTCTACTACTGTTTTCAAATCACCCTTTAATACTTACTATTTCCAACTCAGTTTTAATCAATCTCTGTCCTGCACTTCCACTATATTCTTAGAACCTAGGCTCTGCCCCTCTTGTGTGAGCCTTGCCTTGGGACCCTTGAGCTCCCTCTGAACTTGGACGCATAAGGGAGAGAGGAGATATGCCTTTTGGGTTTGAAGCAGCGCCATTAGCAAAGCACCAACACCATTTGAGGTTGTAGTTTTGCCACCCAAAGAGCAGTGTCCCATTCGAAGTAAAGGTGGCCACACCGATCCCAATGGCGATGTCCCCATGCCGTCATTCCATACAAAAGCTATACCCTACACGATTATACAGCGAGGCTAGGAGGAAAGGCAAGGTCAGGTTCGAAGAGACTGTTATACACAGGGCATGACAAAGAACTGGGAGAGTCTATACCCCTGAAACCTAGCTGAGTCAAGCAAGCAGGCCTCAACCGGACACCTATCATTAAGATAGGTCTAGACGACCTTTGGAGGAAAATACAGGCCAAGGAGTATTCGGTCATCGACCAGCTAAACAAAACACCAGCACAGATATCCATCCTATCATTTGTTGTAGAATTCCAAGACACACAAAATGCTCTGTTGAAGGTGCTGAGTGAAGCATACGTGCCAAGTAACATCACTGGCGGGGAAATGGCTAATATGGTGGACAAGTATTAGAAAGCCATAAAACACCTTCTATGAGGACGAGCTGCCACCTGAAGGGTTGGGTCCACAACAAAGCCCTGCACATCAACTGTGCAATGCGAAGACTACTTCATCACTAGGATCCTGATCGATGGGGGTTCCAGCCTTAACATTGTCCGTTGTATAACACTCAAGAAGTTGGGAAAAGGGATGCATGAGATAAAAAGAAGGAGCAATCAAAGTGAAAGCTTTTGATGGGTCCTAGAGGTCCACCATCGGCGAGATTAGCCTGTGTGTGCAAATGGGACCAACCTGGTTACGAGGTCGATTTTCAAGTGATAGATGTGCCAGCATCCTACAACTTGCTGCTAGGACAACCCTGGATTCATGCTGCTGGGGCTATAGCTTCACACTGCATCAGGTAGTGAAATTCCGAATGGAAATCACTAGGAAGTGATCATTCACGGCGACGGTAGCAACCTAATATACAGTCGTCAGACCATTCCGGCGATCGGAGGAAGAAGAAGCTAGGCGGAGAGACCTACCACCACATCGACAGGGTCAATGCTGTCGACAAGGACAAAATGGTGGGATAACAAGATTCGAGAGCATATTGAATTGGAGTAAGGTACGACCTGGCAAAGGACTCGGCAAGAACTTCCAAGGGATCTCTAAAAAACTTCAAGAAACATGGCACTACCTTCGGTTTGGGATACGAGTACACATGGGAAGATTCAATAATTGGTCGCCACCATGGCGCGATCCTTACTACCCGTTAGAGCAACCGATACCACACGCTGGAGCAGACTTTCCAACAGCTGACATCGTCTATGGGACAAATGAAGAAGAAGCGCTTGCGGAAGTGAAAAACTTATTTTCAGAGGACAATAATATGGATTGCTGTGTTATTCTCGGATGGAGTGAAGAGGAAGTCCTTCCATACAGCTTGAGTAGAGGGCATACCTCAACAATTGATCCATCAGGCCACCAGCAGCCCTGCGAGCCTCGGGGTAGCAAGGCTAAACACAGCACTATTCACTGTTTTATTTTGGAATGACTTTCTTTCGCATTTCCAATTTTTCCGCATATAAGATTTCAATGTTCCAAAATAATTTTCAATTTATCAAAAGCATATGTATTGTTCAACGAATTAATATTTATTTTCTAATCGTTCTCCTTATCTTTACCTATACCAGCTTACATTACTTATCTTATGAACCAATGATTGTGATGCAAATAAGACAAT